>NW_004949099.1:21274290-21295571 GCF_000317375.1 Microtus ochrogaster | reverse complement strand
CTCCATCCTGGTCTAGGAAGGTGAGCATCCAAACTGGCTAGGCTCCCACAAAGCCAGAACATGAAGTAGGATCAAAACCCCATGCCATTGTCCTTGGCTTCTCATCAGTCCTCATTGTTCAGAGAGCCCGGTTTTATCCCATGCTTTTTCAGTTCCAGTCCAGCTGGCCTTGGTGAGCTCCCAATAGATCAGTCCCTCTGTCTCAGTGGGAGGGTGCATCCCTCACGGTCCCGACTTCCTTGCTCATGTTTTCCCTCCTTCTGCTCCTCATTGGGACCTTGGGAGCTTATTCCGGTGCTCCAATATGGGTCTCTGTCTCTATCTCCATCCATCGCCCGATGAAGGTTCTATGGTGATATTACTTATACCATATATTGCTTATTTCTGTTTCTTTACAAATTTTCAGAGTACAGCTGACTAAGAATAACTGAAAACTCAGAACATAGAAATGCATGGATGAGGTAGGATTCCTCAATATTATGAGTTGACTAGGGTCCCTGAACTTTATATGTTGAAGTCCCAAATTTTATTGCCCAATCCCTAAAATTTGGATGTTTTCAGAAATAGATTTATTGTTGGTGTATTTCTTTGTATGGGTATCAGGGCTCACCTTGGTCTAGTGTGTGTTGCATCTGTTTGATATTTCCCCAACTTGTCAGGTTATGTCTCTGCTGACACATAGGTGTTTGGGGTTCAGTTTGGGGATAAATCAGTATTAATTTACAAATGGGGTAGTAGAAGTGGTACTGGTCAGCTAGAGCCAGCTGCAGTTTATGATCTCAGAAGCAAACCTCTATAGAGTTAGAGATTCTCACTGCTAGTTCTCAGAAGTATGTGTCAGGCTCACCATGTCCTTTGGTAGCAGAAGTGGAGTAACAGCAGGAGTGGGTGTTGCTACCTGGGGGAAACACCCAAGACTCCTGGTCTTCAGTGATGGGGTAGATTCTCAGTAGAAGTGGAGGTTCCCTTCCCAGAGGAATGACACACAGGACGTATAGACCCAAGGGGGTGTGTTGGAGCTGAGGTAACGTTTATGGAGCCTGTGCTACAGTGCTGGGTTGGGAGGACAGTACAGATACTAGCTTTCACTATTTAAAGAGTATGGAGAGTGTTGTGACATCTGCTGTAGGTACCAGAATAGCTGTCTTACCTAGATAATAATGGGAAGACCCCTGGGCAGTATTCAGTGGCTACTTGACAACAGTTTGTGCACTTTCTCATTTTAGTGCTTATAGTTTTAGGAAGGAGTTTTTTTTTTTTTTTCCATTGTTTGAGAGTGACAGTGTGAGACATCAATTTCCTCCTTTTACTTCTGGATATCACACTGATGCTAGACAATGAAGGAGAGAAAAATAAAAGCTCGTAATCCTTTGTCAGAGAAAGGCTGTGACAGATATGCTGTGCTGAGTCGAAGTGCCCAAAGCCTGCAAGAAGTGTCAAAGATCATCCCAGAAGTCATGCACACTGGAGAGAGACACTTGGCTTGTCAGGAAGAAGGGGCTGGGACACTCTGGAGAAGAAAAGGCAAAATAGAGCAAGGAAAATGGATCCATACATCACTAGCTGCAGGTAGGAGTAAAAAAAATAATAATCACTCTTAAGACAGATAATCAATAAATAAAATGGAGACGGATAAATATGTTCTAGACATGACACCTGGAAGCCAACATCAAACAACAGAACAAGATTAGGTGAATTTCTGACTACCAGTAGGGCTAATATCAGGGAGTATTTATCATCACCATTGTTTAATATTTACTGAGCAAGAGAGAGATATTACTCTTGATCAATAGTAAAGGAAATGATTTTTATGAAATGTAAACCCTTTTGAAATTAGACTATTATTTAAAAAATAGGAATAAGGATGTAGTTTTTTGGTAGACTACTTGCCTGGTATCCATTTTGTTCTCAGCACAGATATATATATATTATATATGTATATATAATATGTAAATATGGCAAATCTACATAATATATTTTACTACCTTCATATCTGGGTGTAGTAAAATAATAACCATTTTATAGGTGATTCAGATAATATGACCCCATACTTAGGAAAGTTATTAGTAATAAAATATTACCAAAGCTACAATTAATGACTAGGCTACAATATATAATTATCAGCAGCTTTCGTATATAATAACAGCAAGCAAAAGAGACAGTTCTTCCCAAGATAGGAAAGTAGCAAGAGGGCAGAGGCCTTATGCAGTAAAGCTGGTAAAACTGGTATTGCTCTGGGAAAGAAATTGCATCTGTCATTTACACCCAGTACCAGGAAAATTGCAAAACCATTAAGGATTTAAACCCATTAAGGGCTTAAGTTTAAAAATAAAATTATTTAATTTCTTGAAGAAATCTGAAGCACTACATTATAAGCTCAGAATAGAGAAAGTGTACTAAACCCCTCAAAAAGAAAGTATTGAATACGGAGAATCAGCACAAGCTAGAGAGATGCACAGTAGGCTGGAGCACCAACTGCTCTTCCTGACAACCCTGACGACCCTGGTGACCTGTAGATCCCCAGTACCTACACAAGACACCTCACAACTGTCTGTAAGTCCAGTTCTAGGAAGATCTGACTCCTCTCATCTCCCAGGGCACTTGCATATATCCACATGCATTTACACATTAAAATAATATAATAAAAATAATAAAAATAGTCTTTAAAAATGAGTCATCACAAAGTCAAATAGAAATAATTAAATAGAAAAGGGTTGCTATTTTTAATTTTGGATACAGACTATAAAAGGGCTAGGAGATAGAGCAGTAGTCTAGAGTGAGGGCTATGCAAGCAGAAGGACTTGACAAAGGATCCACAGCACCCATGTAAAGAATAAAAAGAATGAGACACAACTGAGTGTGACTGTAGGCCCCATGCTGGGGTTAAGAGATGGATAGATTCTGAGAGTTCATTGGCTGGACAGCCAGCCTAGTCAACATGGTGAGCTTCAGGCTTCAGGTTCAGTGAGAGACCCTGTTTCAGAACAGGAAAGCAGAGAACAATAGTAGACACCTTGTGTGACCACACTTGCTCATGCACTAGAAGGGTGTGTACACTCTCCTATGCACACTCACACATGGATGTATATTCACAAAACATTATTACAGGTCCATCCAATGTTTGCATCCTTCTCAGTGTTATATCACAAATTAAAACTCACAAATTCTATTTTCTGCTCCATTAAATTCTTGTTAGGCTGCACCTGTACCTGCTCATGTCTGAATACCTATAAAAGTTGAAAAAGAACAAAACTCTACCTAGTATAAAGTAATGAGAAAAAAGCTATGAACCAATATGTCGCATCAGAGAATGTCTCTGAATCCATAAAAAAATACATAGCTCACAAACTCCAACGATGAGAGAAATAATATTAGCACCATATTTTTGTACCGTTTTTTCATTTTTTCACCTACAAGCTATCCAGAAGCTGCTGGTGACATCATAGTGGGCAGGCTCACTCACATCCTCTCTGGAAGTCTAACCCAACACGAACCCAATTTCACAACACTTTGGGACATCTGTGACAAATAAAACCCTGCCGCAGAGCCAAGAATTTCTGTTGAGATATTTTGACTCTGACGATTTTTTGGTAATAAATGTCCAGTGCATGGAACCGCTTATTGAAGCACTCTCGTTTACAAAAGTGAAAGTTAAAATCAACCCATGTGTCCCTCAGTAGGAAATTGGTATGTATGTATGTATGTATCCCAGGTGTTGACAAACCTTACTCCCCAGGCCAAACTCAGCCCAACTCCTGCATTTGGATGATCTGACAGCTAAGAAGGGGTTACACATTTTTAAAGACAATTTCTTTGTTTTTATTTTATATGTACGGTTGTTTTGCCTGCATTCATGTCTGCACCAAGTGTGTACCTGATACCTACAAGGCCATAAGAAGACATTAGATCTCTTGGAACAAGAGTTACCGATGATTGTAAACCATCATGGGAGTGCTGGGGGAATAAAACTGGGTGTTTGGAGAAAAGCTACTCTCTAATAACCGTTCCACCCAGCCCTGTGGCTTTTACATTTTAAATGATTTTACTGTTGTTTTTGTGATAAAAAAAAAATCTCTCTACATAGTCCCAGGCTTGTAATCTTCATTCCGAGTGCTAGAATTTCAGTATACACCACTACACTTGACTTGCAATGTTTTGTTCTCTCTTTTTCCTTTCCCTCTCAATATTTTTCTTTGTTGTTGTTGCTGCTCTTTGCTTGTTTGCTATAAAAACACAATATTCTGTGATGTACGAAACTGATGTAAAAGCATGGCGTCATCTTATTTAGGGTGGGTGCGTGAGCATATGGATGTGAGCCGAGCACATGCGCACTCAGAGGACTCAGTTCTCTCCTTCCACCCTGCAGGTTCCTAGAGCCAAACCCAGGTCCTCAGGCTTGGCAGAAATCACCTTATCTGCTAAGCTATCTCCCTGACCCTACACATGTGTTTTAGTGTCAGTAAAGTTTGTTGGAACACAGCCATGCTCACTGCTTTATGTATCACCGTGGCTTTTGGGCTCACAGCAATTCTTAAGGATGCACTTAGAACCGTTCAGTGTTTTGAGTGTCATCCAGCTAATACAGAGAATTTCATGACAGGTCCAACATATTAAACTGTAGATCTCCATCTGCGCAAGTCAGTTTCTTATTTGGGAGGGATACTGGCACATTCAGGACCAAAGACTTGTGGAAAAAACAAAGGAACATTCTCCATGTGCAAAACTAAAATCACTCAGAAGGTAGTTTAAATGTCACTTAGTGACTTTCTAGAGTCATAGAAATTCAGGTTAAATATTTTATCACCCAAAACATTGATTTCCAGGCATTCACTTCAGAAACACTATCCTGCTTACTAGAGAAGTAGGGATTTGAGATTTCCCACTGATGGGTGATATTTCTAGACATTAATAATATATGCATGCTCTAATTCTTATGATTCACAAGCACCGATGTTTTCAAACTGGTGAGTTTTACAGCATGCATTTATATTTGTTGCAACCAAACTTTTGCTCATTTTGTGCCATGAGAGACGCCACTCTTTTGTTTCTTGAAATTGTTCATGTGTTTTTATGTACTGACCGCAGCTCCCCCTCCCTCCTTTCCTCCTGTTCCCTCACTACACTTCCCTCCTAACCCCTCCCCCCCACAATCCACTCCTTCTCTGGAGATACATCACTCTTATTGTAGACTTTCTAGTGTCCCTGTTTTATTTTTCCCCTGTGGTTTTCATGGAACTATACCTACGCAGTCCTGAGTTGTACATGGTCTGCCATTCATTCCAAGCTCAGCACCCTATTGGGATACCACAGGTCAGGTGATTATTAAATAATTTTCATAAAAGCATCTCCACCATCTTGCAGGAGTAAGAATTCTAGCTTGCTAGCCAGTGCTAAAAGTCAGTTTTACTTGGCATCTGGAAGATTTTTTTTTTGAATAGGGTGGGTTTGGTTGAAATTTGAAATGTACCAAATGAGTGATTTAATATTCTCAGTTAACAACTCATAAAGAAAATTAAAATTAAAACTTCCTTGCATGTGGCTGACTGGAGTTACTTGTAAGATGGTACCTTTAAACCAATTATTTTGACATTAAAAGGAATCTAAGGTATTAAGAAATATAAATTTCCACAAAAAAATTGCTTTCCAATTTTATCATATATATTGTACTTTATACTGGAGTTGCTTATACTAATAACTGTACATTGTTAATTGGTTTCTGGCACAGATGTTCAGTTTATGTATATACCAAGATACAGTAGGAATTCTTAAGCAAATTTTTAGGTTAAGATTTATAGACATTTCAATTTCTAGGTTTATTAGTATAGTTTATAGTTATTTATAACTTATGGCGTAATTTGGTCATCCTGAAGAGAAATGTAAGCAGCTATCTGCCCCGTAGCTATGGGAATAATCATAAGTAAATACCACAGTTACATTTTGTTTAAAGTAAAGATAGGAAAGGAGTTTTATTACAGTAAATCTAGACATCAGGTAAGCCATCCAAATCCATCCATCTATTTTTTAATCTTGCCTAGAAGCTATTTCATAATAAAAGACTAAAGGAAGAAATGGAGGAAAGGCAGACAGAAGTGGGTGACATTCAAAGAGTCATAGGGAAAGAAATTCCCAGGGCTCTTACCAGGGCCCATCTTGAACCTGAAAGGCAAGACATTAGTCTTCTGAGTTAGGAAATGTAGAGATGCATGACAGATGTCCCAAGCTCAGCATCAGAAGCTCACATTTCTAGGAAGTTTGCTCCCTGCCAGCCACCATTTAAAAGAGTCAGAGTTGCTGTAAGAGAAATGTCTGAGTACGCTGCTCGAAAACTATAGGAAACTGAAGAGAAGCAGGAAACAGAGCAAAAGCTCCTGTTTTAAATGTTTTTTAAAAAAGCATTTTTATTTTCTGATTAAGTAGAGAAATTGTACGTATTAACTGGGTACCATGTCTGCTTTGATATATGCATATATTAAATGCTATTTAAAACAGGGTCATTATGTTGATCTCAAATGATACTCATTTGTTTGTGATGAAAGCACTCTTCACCATTCTTTCAGAGATGAAAAAGCAGAGGTGGGAATGAGGCTCTGGACAAGGATGATCAATGGGTATCGGGTTACAGTTCCATGGGGGAAATAAATTCTGGTGTTCTGTTTCGAAGCAGGGAGACTGTAGATAACAATGCTGTATGTTTGATTTATGAAGTTTTGGTAGCACTCAATTGCATCCTTAGTTTTCCTGAAATATTCCAGTGAAGTGACCTATCTTTGTGAGTTAGTATGTTTTTTTTTTCTAAGTGGTCTTCATGCTTCCATATGCTCTGAATCCATAGAAGAGCAGGTTAGTTATAAAAACTGTGTCCATGGGGTCTTATGTTGCAGGCCAAGGTGAGGACCAAAGATCTCCATCTCCGTGAAGTTCCTGGATTATATTGATGATGATGCTAAAATGGTAATAAGCTAAGAACTATGGAACTATGTTGAAGTGGATTTACATTGCTGCTCCTTTTTTCCCAATCACAGGAATGGAATTACAACTTGACTATGGTTTGACCACTAGTCAGTGAATATATATGTATAATTTCATGATAAAAATTTAATAAAGAAAGTTGTAGGCATTCATGTATGTAATTCAGTCTTTAGTTTGGTTGTCATACTTCATATTCTTTATTTTGGAACAGAAGTAAATTCTCCATCTCTGTAGCTGTTTTCTTGGTATAAACAGAGGTTGGTTAAAGCTTGGAGTTTTTGTGGCACTAGGGAGAGTGTGTGAAACAAGTCCTCAAAACACTGCATCATAAAACTAGGGGTGCATGGCTGTGGATAGGATTTTCCAACTTCCATAGTTCTTGATTCTAGAGATTACCCAGCTAAATCCAGCTCCCAGAACACATCAAACTAAAACCCTGGGATGAGTTTGCATATTATCACTGGTGATTGATTTATCAGTAGAGCTTTTCAAAATCTAGAGAATGAAATCAAATAAAAATTCCAAAACAGAGGCAATTGAGAATATGTGGAAGTTAGCAGGAGGTTACAGGATGATGAAGGGCTGGAGTGATTGCTAAGTGGCTAAGAGCACCAGGTTCAGCTCCCAGCACTCCAATTCCAGGGGGTCTGACAACTTTTTCTGGCTTCAATAGGAATTTCATTCAAATGAAACACATACATGTGAGCAAAACACCCACAAATGTAAAACAAAAGCATATAAATATTTTTTTAAAAAAAGAAAGAAAATGATGATGAATTTGATTTCCAGGAGACACAAAATGGGTGTTGTAATTCTTCCCCAGATTGAAATCATAATAAAATGTCGCCTCCAAAAAGGTCATGTAGAGCATCTAACACCCTCATTTTTACAGTTTGAGTGACTGAATGCTGCAGTTTTTTTTCAAACTGGCCGGTGTTGTGATGAGAGCTAATGTAATAATTGGCTTAGTTTTTAGGGCTTTCCAGAACTGATGAATGAAAGTACATAAAATTGCCATAGTTCATTTTAATGTCAATAAATTAGTAATAAAAGTACAAGACTGAATATATTCTATTCAAGAGATATAAAATCACATTATCTAGATTTTATTAAAATTTTCTCTCCCAATTTCTATTTCTTTGAGCATTATTTACAGTTCAGAAATGTGCCCAGATCTATAGATTACACTTGAGTTATTTCTGACTAAAGACCACAGATAGAACAGTTGCCCCAGACAGAGTAATTACAGGTGACTGTCGGGTGACTGTGACTGAACAGCTTCTGTTTTGTGACATGTAAGGATTTTATTATTTGAGCAGCATGCAACTTCCCAGTACAAAAGTTGAGGTGATGACTTTTGTAAATCGCTGTATTAGTTATTTTTGTGTACTTGTCTCTATTACTAATCTGTATGTTGTTTGAAAAAGACCCATGACCTGCTAGGCGCTCTCTCTCTCTCTCTCTCTCTCTCCCTCAGAAGCAAGAGGAATACCCATTCAGTATGATATTTGAGATCTTAATGTTTGTAGAAACAACAGCTGTGTTTTAGTTCTTTATATACACCTCCAATAAATCTGGTTTCTAATCAAAACACAGTAATACTTTCAACATGTCTTAAACTTTAAACAACTTAAAACAAAGTTGCTTCTGGCATTGATTTTACAACTCTACGACAAGCAAAACAAGACTGATTGGATGATGCGTGTGAACTTTTTCATGTTATAGTATAATTACATATACTGCTGAACACTGAGCAATTGACAGCTGGACAGTATCAAGAGGATCAGGTATTATGAGAAGGAAATCTAGGGAACCTAGTCTTTGTCAAATAATAACCCTCTAAATGCTGTGGGATCCTCCTCTGTATGCTATAAATATGTTTTTGTTTTTTCATTGGTTAATAAGGAAGCTGATACGGCCAGTGGCTTAACAGAGTAAAGCCAGACTGGAAATCTGAACAAAGATATATATATATATATATTTCTCTCAGTGTTTGTGCTGCTAAGGTTATATTTAGGAAGTGGTCTCTTGTGCCAATGTGTTCAAGTGTATTTCCCAGTTTCACTTCTATAAGGTTCGGTGTGGATGGCTTTATGTTGAGGTCTTTGATCTATTTGGACTTGAGTTTTGTGCATGGTAATAGATATTCGTCTATTTTCATTCTTCTACAAGTTGATATCCAGTTATGCCAGCACCACTTCTTTAATACGCTTTTTTTTTCATTTAATATTTTTTGCCTCTTTCTCAAAAATCAGGTGTTCGACGATGTCTGGACAAAAGAATCTAAAATGGCTGAAAGACACGTAAGGAAACATTCAACATCCTTAGTCATCTGAGACATGCAAATCAAAACAACTCTGAAATTCCATCTTACACCTATAAAAATTGCTAATATCAAAAGCATTGATGACAACTTATGCTGGAGAGGTTGTGGAGGAAAGGGAACACTTCTGCATTTGCTGGTGGGAATGCAAGCTGGTACAACCCCTTTGGATTTCACTTTGGCAATTTCTCATTAAATTAAGAAACAACCTTCCTCAAGACCCAGTAATACCAGTTTTGGGTATATATCCAATGTATGCTCAATAGTGCCACAAGGATATGTGCTCAACTATGTTCATAGAAGCTTTGTTTGTTGTAGCCAGAACCTGGAAACAACCTAAATGCCCCTCAACCAAAGAATGGATAAGGAAAATGTGGTACATTTACACAATGAAGTACTACACAGCAGAAAAAAAATAACAACATCTTGAATTTTGAAGGAAAATGGAGGAGCTAGAAAACATAATTTTGATTTAGGTAACCCAGATCCAGAAAGATAATTATCACAGGTGGTTTTTAAACATAAAGCAAAGAAAACTAGCCTACAAACCACAATCCCAGAGAATTTAGACAACAATGAGGACACTAAGAGAGATTGCATAGATCTAATCTACATGGGAAGTAGAAAAAGACAAGATCTCCTGAGTAAATTGGGAGCATGGGGAACTTGGGGAAGGGTTGAAGGGTGGAGGGGAGAGACAGGGAGGGGAACAGGAAAATGTATAGCTCAATAAATATCATTGAAAAAAAAAAGACTCAGCATAGGAACATATCATGTTTGACTCAGGAAATGTTAAACTGAGAAGGGGTGGTATGTCCTGAATTGGTGGGGTGGGTCCCCGATTGAAAGTAAAGAGGAAAAGGAGCTAAAAGCCAGAACTCATCCTTTTCTGTTTCCTGACAGTTGACACAACATGACCAGCTGCTTCACATTCCTCAACAAAATCCTTTTCTGCCATAGTGGACTGTGCCCTCACACCGAATGCTAAAATAGACCTTTCCTCCCTACCTACCTTAAGTTTCTTTTTCCAGGTGTTTTTTTTTTTTTTTTATAAGAAGAATGTGAAAACTCACTAATTTGATATATTTTCATGACTTTTAACAGTTAAGCTTAAGCTTAGGACAAAGTCCATAGCGCATTTTTCCCTTAAACTTTACTAGATTTAATAAATCTATTATGTAAAACATGGAATAGAAAATATAAAAAATATATTTCTCATATAAAGTAAACTGCTGTATTTGGTCCCAGTACACTAGAAAAATAAACGAGGCTATGAAAATAAGGAAATTGGAGCTTTTTAATATTAGTTTTCTCCAAATGCCTTTAGAAAGTCAGTTTTTCTCCCTTGTTTTTCATCTTCTCTGTATAATCTAGAGCCTTAGGAATTACATCTAAGGAATATAGATTTGTGATAAGAATATCATTGCAAGATTTCATTGCATTCTAGTTAAATTTTTGTCCCCCAACTGTCAATTCTGACTAAATTAATAATTACATATTGTTTTTTGATGTGTGTTGCTACAATTTAAAATAATAATCTATTGTTACATTGATCATTTTTCTTTTTTAAGAATGACAAATTACCTTCCAGACAAGCTATAGATATACAGAGATGTTTTTAATATCATCCGATACATCAAACTGTGAGACTGTAAGGAAAAAATATTTGATCTTTCTCACAAGGAAATTTCTGCTGCCATTTTTCTTATTTTTTCACAGAGCTTTCAAATGAAATGCTATCATCAAAATAAATATTGAGAGCTCTATCTTTATGATAATGACCATTCTTTTAAAAAATGTTTAAAAATTACAGTAAATGGGTTTTTTTGGGAATGAATCACTTAAGTGCAGAATACAAATATTTGACTAAACTATGTGTTTATTTTTAACTGCTTGAGGAAATGTAGAGGAAGCATCAAGACAGGTCCACACACTCTTAGTTTCTTTTGTCAGCCTCCTGGCTGCGTATTTGTGGCCAAGTCCTCCAATGTTTCTACAATTTGGTTTATTCATATATGAAACAAGGTTAATGTTCAAATTGCCCACATTGTATAGCCATTATGACAATTAAGAAAATTAATTAATTAAATATAATATGGCAATTACTAGAAATTTTGGCTTTCATTAATTATAGACTCAAGTTTCAGAGTCAGGCAATATTTGAACAGAGTCAGTTTAGTAACTTGTACACTGGGGATTAATCCTAAATGAGGGTCAGTACTCACCAACAGTCACAATGAATTATTGCATGTATAATTTCTCTCTCTCTCTCTCTCTCTCTCTCTCTCTCTCTCTCTCTCTCTCTCTCTGTGTGTGTGTGTGTGTGTGTGTACGTATGTGTATGAATGCATCCATCCCATGGAATCCCCTGTATAATCATAGCCTAATTTCTTTGGTTGATTTTCTTCATGCCTATAAATTTCAAGCTTGAGATTCTAAGACAGAGATTCTTATAGAGAAAATTGAACTTTTTCTTTGTCTGCTTCTCTTTGATCTGTTTTATAGTCCTTAAAAAATAAAAGACAATAACCCTGGGTCTCTCTGGTTTTGGTTTGATTCACCACCTTTAAAAATCATTGCATGGGATCCCAGAGACAACACTGTACTTCAAAATTTTTATCCTTCTAAAGAATGATTTGATCAACACATAAAATACAAAATCACTAAAAAGGAATTTTGAAGTCCTACCTGAAAGGATTTCCAACTGTTTAATGTTTTCTGAAAAGGAAACACTGTACCAGCTATCACTGGGAATTGAGAAAGAACAAGATAATGCATCATAACTGGTTCATCCTTAATGAGCGTGAGTCTCTAAGGCCACTTCATTACTTGACATTTCATATCATTTATGCATGCCATGTGTACTGTGTACATTTCAGATTCATTTATTCTCAAATATCCAGAGAAATCATTTATGATGGGGCTTGGGAGCCCCGTGAATGAACTGTGGAGTCCAAAAGTTGCCTTTTTCATTTTGGATCTCAGCAAATTAGTCATTTATCTCTCATTTTATTTGTTTATGATTTTAAGATAATACTTTTCCACCTCAGATGGGCTAACTAACTAAAATAATTAGTGGACAGTTCACATTTCTCATGTAAGCATATATTCAATAGTCTAGCATTATTGACTTATTCATTACATCAAAACTAGAAAATTTTCCTTGTAATTTCCAGATTAGTAGTGTATACTTCTAGGTCACATGGCTCCTGTTGTAGCTGCCCCTGACCTTGTTGCTGTAGAGTAGCAGCAGTCAAGTAAAGTATGTGGAACTATTAACTATTTTCTAGAGAAAATTTTGTTCATACTCATTGATTTCTTTAAAGGTAGCATTGTTTATGCACATCTAGTTTGATGCTGCCAGTCCCTACTCTGCACAGACTAACAAGGCTATGTAATGACATTCAGGACAATTATCAGTATGACATATATTTTGTGAACTGGGGAAGATAAAAGATGCATACTGAAAAATAAGACTATATTAGGAGGGATCTATGGAGTGAAACATCAGTTTTAATTGAACATGTAGGAAATGAAGTTGTTGACCACTGGGAGTGAGAATCTTCAGTGTGCTATTTGGGAACAGTGATGCAGTGGGCAGCTGCTGCTCTAGGGAATGAGAATGCAAACAAAGGACACAGATTAGCAGACACTAGAACATTTTTCAGTATTATATAATGTTCTTCAAGTTACAGAATATTCTTTTGCATTTATGTCCCTCTGGGAGTTAATATAGGGGATTTTTCATCCCTATTGCATTTCTCTTGGTGACTATTTCAGAATCACATGTGAGCAAGCAGGACTATGGCCTATTCATTTATCAAGTGAGCATCTGGTACTTCCAGTGTCTATGAATTTTGACATATAGATGAAAAGACAGGCTGTGTGCCATGCAAGGGTCTCACATGTAATGGCATGAGCTCTATAATCTAACCAAGCTGGTCTGGAAGCTCATTCCTGTTGCACTCAAGTCATACAAACAGAGGCAAATAGACCACTCTCCTAGAATGAATCTATTGTAACATTACTAGGCAGGAACTTCAATAACTAATGCCTAAATAGAGTACTGGATAGGAAGATAGTCAAGGAGAAAAGACAACCTTTCACTAGGTGTGAGATACTACTAAAAGACTATCAGGCACCCACTAAGGATACTGAGTAGAAGGTAATCAGGGACACTGACCAGTGCATAGAGTAGAAGGAACTCTGTAGGAGGGAAGAGTCCTCACCTCCTTGACTTATTGTCTAAATGGTTAAAGAAGTTTTACATTTATACATGTGTTGAATAAAATATAAAGTTCTACCTTTTATTGAATAAATTTTGCAGAACTGGTCTCTTAAAAAGTTCACAAAGTCTGAATTACTTCAGCTTGAAATATAAAGCAGAGCCTCATGAATTTTTCTTTCCACCAGGGTTTCAAGAAGTCTATTATAACAAGTCTACAGGTAAGAGGCAGCCTACTAGAGAAATGTTACATGACAAGATGACACCTTTAAAATAGGATCCAAATTACCTTGATGTTTCGCCAAAGGTATTGGAGATTTTACCAACCTACAAACACAACAGGCTTCAAGTCTGTTTTATTGATCAGTGTTAAACAACACTCGTGTTCACTAAATATTGATGTCTGTTTCAATAAGAGGCTTGTGAAGAATTCTCCACCCATGGAAGAATCCAGATGTCCTATTTGTAGATGAAAATACTGGAATATTATGAAAAGTCAATTTAGAAGTCTCTGAAGCACAGTTCTTTTTGTGTTTAAAATCAAACTCATACTAAGAATTTCTGCGTTCTCTAGTTCTCATTTACCCTTGGACTCTGTTTTCTGGAAGCTGACACTCCCCTTACTTGGGTTCTCCTTACAGAAAATTGGCATGACTATCTGGGGCCTGTCTGCAGTTCCTTCTGAAGTTTGAAGACATTATATATAAGATGCAGGCAGCATGCAGTACATTTTTCTAACACTGAGTGAAGCTCAGGTTTCCTAATGAGCATGTACCTAGAGAGTTATATCTTATAATTCCCCGGCAGACACATTTCTATTAGCCATTTTCTTGGTCTCTGATCATGTTGTCTGATCCTAAATGAAAGAGAATAGGGGAAATAGGCATGTAAAAATCTCCTTTCTTCTTCCAAGCTGTCAAATATAAACATTCTATAAATTGTTCAGGTTATTACTTGGTCCCTATAGATCTGTTATTAGATGAAGAGAGCAGGGACACATCAGTGAGTAACATCGTAATTATTTTGCTTTTAGCTCTCCAAACTGGATCTTTCTTATTCTAGAATTTTGTGGTGTAACTGTGAAGACCACTACCCTAGACAAAAACTTTGCCTAAGTTTCTGAAATAGTCTGGAGTGCGAAGTCCTTCTGTATATGATTTGCTTTTATTGGTTAATAAAGAAGCTGCTTTTGGCCAATGGCTTAACAGAATATAGCCAGGATATCTATATCTATATCTATATCTATCTCTATCTCTATCTCTATCTCTATCTCTATCTCTATCTCTATCTCTATCTCTATCTCTATCTCTATATCTATATCATCTATATCTATATCTATATCATCTATATCTATATCATCTATATCTACATCTATCTATCTATCTATCTATCTATCTATCTATCTATCTATCTATCTATCTATCGAGAGTGCTACTAGGTCATGAGCCTCATGGTGAAATTTAAAAATGGAAATGGGTTAATTCTAGATATAAGAGCTAGCTAGCAATATTCTTAAGCTATTGGCCAAACAGTATTGCAAATAACACAGTTTCTGTACGGTTATTTCAGGAGTCTGGGCTGCCGGGAAACGAACAAATGGCCTCCGCCTACAATAGTTCCCTAGTGTAACTCTATCAACACCTCCTGCCAATCCATCCCACACACCTGCCAGAACAATCTCCCATGAATATTCTTCCCTTTGTATCGCATTTCTATTCTAGAATTCACAATGCCTCCCTGTCATCATTCTGTTTCTTAACTTAGCATCCCAATGTCATCATAGGGTTCTCCTTTCTTCCCTCCCCTACTCAATGCAGAATTATTCCTTTATACCACCAATAGGTTCTAGGCAAGCCAATCCATTTTCGCTGCCCCCAGCTTTCCTCAACTCACCCTGCACTGTGACCTTATGACTAGCACCACTTTCTCTTAGCCAATATCCAGATTTAAGCTATTTTGTTGGCACCTACAAAAATCTAGAGTTATAACTGATACCTAGGAAGCCATGTTTTAAATGTCATTCCAGCTTTTCCATTGTTACCAGGAGATCCTCTGAATTTTTCTTAGAGGGCCCTCCATAGAGTTTGTAGCTAACTGTCCTTGGTATTGGTATAGAGACTTCGTGGTGATGGATTTGTATATTTTCATAAATGTCAATTTTGTATGTGTTTAATATATGTTTAATGCTATCTCTTTCAGCTACAGGATGCCACTGAGGGATTGTTGGAAAGGAGTAAGGAGACATACTGGTGGGGTTAAATGATTTGTTGCTGCCAATTCTTTGCCAGTCTCACCACCAATGGAAGAGTTTCAAATATTCGGATTCTAAGTCACTATGTAAGAGTCACACAATATGATGTAGGAAGGCATGAGAAGCTGTGTGATCTCATAAATTACTCCACTTCACTTTCTACTTTGTGGCACGCTGGTTCTGATGAGAGGACCTCATCCCAGTACGTGTATCCAAGAATGGAGCCGCCAGAAGTCTGGTGCTCATCTGGGATTTTTGAATATTTAGCTTTTATTTGTTCACGGGCTGACCCATTCCTTCATTTCAACTTTCTGTCTGTTGCGGTACCTGAATTCTGCATGGTCATGTCTGTATGTGTGGGCAGAAAAGGGCATTTAACACTGTTGTTAGCACTCTCTTCTCATAGAATTTAAAAAAAAAATCAAAGACAAAATAATCCAGGAATGACATGGGTGAATATAAGACAAATTTTATTAGCCTGGTGGCTGTTAGGAAGTGGACTTCTAAACTATCTTGTTTCTAATAATTATTTACTAAATTGTTTGGCTTAACTTAAAATGGGTGCCCTGTAACCAACATGCTAGGAAGTAAAGAACATGGTCACTATTTTATTAACAGTGATATTTTATGAAACTTTGAAAGCATATTTGGTCTTTCCTTTGATTTGCTAAATCCCTGATTCATGGCAATATACTTCTTCATATAAGATAAATAGGAAAATATTTTGCTTACTCATCTCACAAACACTAAGAGCCTACTATGTGTGGTGAACTGTGTTGGTCTCATTAAGGGGTAATGCCTATTTGGGTCTAAGAAGATTTGCCTGCTATTCAAACATATTATATGTTATTAACTATAAATTATGAATTAAAAAGCTGTAATATTCAGCTCTGATCTTCCATACAGATGAGTCTGTTAAGTTTTCTAACATTATCATACTTCCCCAAGTGGGTCTCCAGCAAATTCTGTTCTCCTCCACCCCAGATAATGCTTTCCCAAGTCCAAGTATCATTAATCAGCTCATGGATTTCAAACTACTTTGTGTTCCCAAATAATAGAGGCAAAGAATTTTGTCCCTGCAAGTTGTACCCTCATTAAACAGACTCAGAAAATATCTAAGTAAAGGCTTAATGCTAAGGTCAAAGGGGCAAAGCTACTGACTATGTCTGAAATGAGACCGGAAACTAAAGGATGCTGGCAAGAGAAAAGCCCATACATGCTCAGAAACCTTTCTGTCTTTAAGAAAGAAGCTCTTCCCTTAACTCCCATTGTCTCTGGCAAGTGGGGCATCTGGTTGTCTATTGGCTACTACCACACTAACTTCCAGGTGCCTTTGGACCCCATTAACATGTACCTGTGGTGCATATTAATGCATTCTGGTTCTTTTGGTGCTGAAAACTCCTACCCTGGCCTCCTGAATGTTCTCACCTCTCCCACTTCCTCCTTTCTCTTTATCCACTCCCCCTTTTTCTGCTCCTGACACATAACCCTCCCTGGTAGTTGTCAGTCACTACACTCTGTCTATTAGAGGTAGCCATGGCTACTTCGGACTCTCCCAAATGCCTGTGACTATTCTCTCTCTACCACTTGAGAGATATCCACTACAGTTTCATATCTACACTAAGCCTTCTTTCACCCATGGAGCAGTCTAGTTTGGTGGTTCCATTGCACCCTCACTTACAGTGGCTATGTATCAGGAACTCTACAGAATCATTCATTGATCTGGTGTTGGGTCTCTAGAGGACCGGCCTTCACACCCCTACTTGATCTGTTTTGCACTCTTGAGGTTGGTTGAAAACAGGAACAAAAACAGGAACAATCTGTTGTTTTCAGCAATGTTTCTAAGGATCTTTAACCCTAAGCCATGGAGTTAAGGTGATGAGCTTCCTGCTATTGCTGGTTTGGCCTCCCCTGCTGAGGGCTATATATACTTGTGAGAAAGTGAAATAAAAGGCTTGTCTGCAGAACCTGAAGTTGTGTTGCGTGTTAATCTCGACGTCCCTCGCTCAGAAGAATGACAGTTGCTGTGCTGGCACGGCAATCTGGTATTGGTTGAATGTTTTATGCCACAGAATCTTTAAACTATAGGGCCTCATGACATGTTAGCTAGAATTCTCTCAGTTCACACGGTCAAGCAGAATATGGTAAAGATCTCGACAAATTGCTCATCTTTAAACTTCAAATGCCTCAGTAATGAGGTGGATAAAAGTCTCTGTACTTTGGAGAGTCGTGAATACAGGCTGCTTATAATCATTCCTATAATCACACCTTCCAATGGCACCTTTAAAAACTGTGAATCACAGCAGTAAGTTCAAAGGCATCTTGTGGAGATCATCAGAGTCAAAGGTCTTTACTGCAGCAGAGTAGGCTCAATTTGGTGTCAGAACTGGCATGTTCCATTTTACACCAATGCCTGGCATATTGACAGTCAACAAATTATGGTGGACTGTTTTGAAAAAATCTTCTCAGGATGGAATATAAGCAAATGTTTTTCCAATATAAGCCAACAAGTTTACTAAGTACCAGCTTAGGCTTCTGCATCCTGAGGGTTGTGGTTTTTCTTTGGGGACCTCTAGACCAGAACTTTAATAACAATTCCCTAATAATGTCTAGCCTTCCCACATACAAGAAGGTTCAAGCAACTAGTGGTGAAATCCACTTGAATTATTTTTGTACTTGTTCAAAAAAAATTCCTGATAGAAAATTCATTAAATGCTGCATGCTTAATCTCAAGCAAGCGGATTTAGCTTCCCCCCAAGTCATGTCTATCCGTGTGCTACCTACTTGCCATGTGGAAGTCTAATGTGCAGTCAGACAGTAAATAGTATGTCAACTCTTTACACTGCTTTGGCATTGTGAATGCTGTCATGTTTGCAGTGGAAAAAATTAGTAAACTGTGAAATTGGATTTTAATTGTGATAAGACAGTCTCTCAAAAAGTCACTTCACAGTGGAGGGCATGTGAGAAGATTCCTTCCTACACTTGCCTCTACATTAATTCACCACAATGACAAATTCCCAGCAGATGCCTGCTTGATAAGCCACTTAATATATGTACTTATCCTGGTGGTTACACGTGGGTGACATTACTTGGGGATCTAGGAAAAGAAGGAAAAGGGCCAGGTATGTTTCATGTCACTCAAGTTATCAGAAATGTAGAAATAAAATATTCTTAAGTGTATTTGTGACTAAAGTATATCATTATCTGAATGAAAACGAAGACCTAGCCTTTATGCTTTAGAGATAAACTAACCATGGATTTTAAAGTTGTTCTTAATAAGGTCCTAAAGAAAAATTTAAAGACCAGTAACCAATCTACCTGTTGAATTTAAAATGTTCACCAGTATTGGACTTCTTACTATTTTTAATTTGTTGCTTCCTTCCTCCTTACAAAGCATCTGGGTTTTCAATTTATGTTTTCCAGCATGGTAAGCATGCAGTATGAGACCTGAGTTTCCCTATAGTATCAACTGCCAGGTTTGAGTGACAATTGCTCCCTTTAGAGGGATGAGTGTTCCAGGTCCTCAGGATTCACTAGGTTATACTATGTATTCAGCAAGCATCTGTCAATCAGTGAGTCATCCATACTTCTGCTTTGATCCTAATCAGTCAAGCAATCATCCACTGATCAGTCAACAAGGATAGTAAATCATATAGCCTAGAAAACATATGTTCACTACTGGGGCTGGAGAGATGGCTCAGTGGTTAATAGCATTACCTGTTTTTCCAAAGGTCCTGAGTTCAATTTCTGGCAACCACATGGTGGCTCACAACCATCTGTAATGAGGTCTGGTGCCCTCTTCTGGCCTGCAGACACGCACACAGACAGAATATTGTATACATAATAAATAAATAAATAAATAAATAAATAAATAAATATTTTTAAAAAGGAAAATATATGTTCACTATTTAGCCATTCAATAATTAGTTATTAGAAATTTCCAAAATAATTCAAAGTTTTAAATTTCTTACAGTCTTGTCTATCAGCATTTACCATGTTTTACCAAATTGCCCTTTGAAAAATGTGGACATTTTGTTAATAGGCTTTGGAAGCATAAAGTCAAAAGCACAGACAGAATCAAGGATGTATTGTTAACCTTTCTCATTGAAAAGATTCTGCTTCTTTGGTCCCTTTGAGACCTTCCTCTTGAGCAGCTGAGAACATACTGAAGTGGAGAATGGGGAAAGCAAGAGGACAGCAAGTTTCAGAATATGTGGATGACGATAAGATACAGTCTGGCCTAGACATCTTAACAGGGACACCCTTAAAAATAGAGAATAAAGGAGAAGTAGTGCATCAGAATGCCATATTAAAGAAACTTAAAGAAGTTTCATGGCCTTTACTTGACAATGAACCTGTAAGTTGGCATTTGAGTGGTTAGACAAAATGGAAAGTATTCTTGGACTATTTGTACATAAGTCTGATTTATATTATAAGGAAGAAAAAGTGGCATTTGCTGTTTTACAAATGGAAAGAGAGACTATTCTAAAGCCACAGTTGGACTCTTGAAGAGGATTGTTTATGAGGGGATATGGAATGAGGTTTACCAAGAGTGCTTCACAGCAGTGGGCCAACATCACGTGGTTGCTAAACTTACCCTAAGAGGAATGACTGATGCAAGCAAAGAAATTCAGTTGGGAAAAGGAAAGGCTCAGGGACACATAATTTTTAAAGAGTATGTAAAATTTGTGTGCCGGTCTGGTACTTGGTGTTACAACCCCTGGCTGAAGTTCTATTGACAATTGATAACTTCTAGGAGAAGGAGAGTCAGTTTTCTTTAAAAATGTTACATGTGGTAGATAAACCACATTCTGATGGATGGTCATGCATCCAAAAGTATATAAGAAGCACAAATGAGAGTCAATAGGATTTGATTGAGGGAGCCATTATGGGGCTAGCAGGAAACCTGGCAGTAGAAAAATTTCTAAGAATCCACAAGAATGACCCAAGCCAAACCAGTAAGTAATTGTGGAGAGGGTGCCTGAACTGGCCTTCCCCTGTAATCAGATCGATGACTATCTTAAATGTCATCATAGAACCTTCATCCAGCAACTGAATGGAAGCAGATGGAGAGATCCACAGCAGAGTACTGTACTGAGTTCCCAAATTCCAGTCAAAGAGAGGGAGGAACAATAATATGAGCAAAGGGGTCAAGACCATGATGGGGATACCCACTAAAACAACTTACCTGAACTGATGGAAACTCACGGACTATGGCCTGACAGTGAAGTGATGGAGGTGGGTCTTGTATCTTATCTGTTGCTTTCATTGGTTAACTAATAAAGAAAACTGCTTGGCCTAAAAGGACAGAAAATTAGGTAGGCGGAGTAAATAGAACAGAATCCTGGGAGAAAGAAGCCGAGTCAGGAGTCGACATGATTCTCCCACTCCAGACAGATGCAGGTAAAGATCTTCCCTGGTAAGCCACCTCGTGGGCTACACAGATTATTAGAAATGGGTTAGATCAATATGTAAGAGCTAGCCAATAAGAGGCTGGAACTAATGGGCCAGGC
>NW_004949099.1:21268296-21273396 GCF_000317375.1 Microtus ochrogaster | reverse complement strand
CCCCAGATAACCCTTACACAGCTTTGCTTTCACTTATATAACTGAGAGAAAATCATCTTTTTGAAAAGATGGGTTGGATTAAGGATATTCTGTATGCCATAGGGGTAGAGAAATTAGAAACAGTTCCTGGTAACCCATTACTATAAGATAGGTTCAAAGTTGGAGCTCACTGAACTAGAAGCTAAGTGAACATCGCCTTTGGAGGAATGCAGGAAAAAGTGAGAGACTGGAAAGCTCTATCAATCCTTGGTAAAACCCCAACTTCTTAGAGCCTCTTGGTTTATTCAAAAGATGCCAAGGATCACCACAAATGATGCCCTACAAATGAAGAAAGACACTATGGCTACATATCTGGAATTACCTCATCCCATATGACAGGTGAGAGAAAATTCTTTTCCCAGTTTTAGAACAGAAAAACCTCTGCACAGCTTGTTGCCTAAACATTCTGTATTGTGTGGCATTCAAGTGATTGCTGATTTAACATCAGAGGCAGGCCGAGAAAGCTGTGAAACTCGGTAGTTCAGTAGCTGGATATGAAATCAGACCAGTCTGTGCATAAATTCTGCCTCCACCAAAGTCAAAGTTATTTCTTTAATACGATGAAATCTCAGATTGCTTAACCAAAAGTGGACAAGACAGTGTCTAGTTCATCAGGCTCCAGAGAGAATTATGTAGAATGCATACAGCACTCCTAGTCACATACCTGCCATCCATTTGTCACCCTAGAAGTGAAAACTGTCACCACAACTGTAATAGCAATGAGCACAGAGACCCTATCTTAACCAACATGGAAGACAACTTAGGTGTGTCCTCTGATTTCCATATTTTCACAATTGCATGCATGTGTGTACCCTTCTCGCACATCTGCATAGCAAACACACACACACACACACACATACACACACACGCGCACACACACACATTTTAGCATGGTTAATACTGAACTGGCTTTTTCATTTACTCTGTTTCTCTGTGGTCTGTAGCCCAGTGATTTATTTACTAAATACAGAGAGTCTGTCTTACATCATGTCATCTGAAGGCGTCATGGTGCATGCAGCCACCCAGTGACTCTCAAAATTGAACAAGAGGACACATTTGCCCATATAATTTCTGCAATTCAAAAATCACATCTGTGAGTCTTAAGTAGGAAAAGAAAATCCCATCTCCAGTATTGAAAGAATCGGAAAGGAAACTGGAGACAGAATTTCTGCTTTATTCTTTAATCAAAAAGTGCACAGACACTAAACATGACCTTAGAGAGTGGGAAAGGAAGAAAATACAAATCTCAGCCTTTCTTCCTGGTGCTATGACAATGCAGCTTCTGTCAATATTCTCAGACACAAAAATAAAAACTCCAAGCTATCATTAAAAATGTAAACTGCAAAGAACTGGGGCAGGGTGCAAGGAGCTTCAGAAGGTGGCCTAATTTATGTGCGTTTGGCAGCTCATCTGAAAAGGGAGTTGCAGTCTACTTATTTAAAGTTTATATTCAAGGGGAGTAGTAGACATGACTTATGGTGTGATATGCTATCACCAAGAACCAGCTAATTACTGCTTTTAAGCAGGACTTACACGTTATTTGATTAGCTAGCACCATCATTTTCTTGCCCACAAGTGGGAATCTTTATGTAGTTTTAAAAGTATAAGCTTCAAAATCTCCAGTCCAACAGTTATATTTCCTTGCTTTATTTTTCAGAATGACAGTTGATATCCCAAGTCTTATTCCTCACCTTGGTTCATCTTCATAACTGCCGGCTTCTGTCTCCGCACCCAAGACTCATTTAGAAAGGATGCATTGTGCTATGCTACTTCCCTGGAACTTGTCGTAGAGAATTTCTTTTGTCATTTGAAGAATGTGTTCAAGATACTGTGACAGATTTGCAGGAATCCTTCCGGTACAGTGCCCAAGATGTGATATATATCAGAACAGCCTTCATATCCTTAGGTATCCTCAGCTTCCTTGTTCTAGAAATTTCATTTGCCTTGGAAGGAATATTGAATCTGAAAGCTCCGGTGCAGGAAGTGACCTTGAGTGAACTTTGAATCCTTTAGTTCTCAACTCCTTCTTTTTTTAAAAAAAAATGGAAAACTCCATTTTCTGTAGAAATTTCTTTGTACCAAACAGTACAAACAGTGCTTAAGACATTTTAGAATTTTTGGCTTGGGACAGTGGGATGGCTCAGGGTGTAAAGGAACTTGCTGCCAAACCTGATGACTTGAGTTTGATTCTTGGGAATGGAGAGAATTAAGTGCCACAGATAAGCTCTGAACTCCATGCATGTGACATGGCACATGACCCTACTTTTGCACAAAATAAATAAATACCTAAATGTAAAAAAAATTACCATTACTTAGTGCTAAAAGAAATCTTTCTAGGTAATTATGATGGTGACTCACTAAATTCTAATAATTTATTATTCTGCTAACATAAGCATATCATAACCCACAGCTGAAGAAGCTCCCTAAAACACAGATATGCTCTCTCTCTGTCTCTCTGTCTCTCTGTCTCTCTGTCTCTCTCTCACACACACACACACACACACACACACACACACACCCACAAACCCATGCACAAGAAGCTTAAAAGAATTATCCTGGAATGAGCACACAACACCCATACAAAACACTTCATACTGGAAAAGAAAACCCCAGTTACAATTATGGATTACCTCATTTTGAGTTACTGGCCAATGGGGTCATGTAGACCTCCTCAAGCGCTGCAAGGTGTTGCCAATAATCTTGGCTACTTTCCAAGGCAGTATTGAATTCTATAATAAAATCTTGTCCGATAAGATTGGCAGTTCTCAGTTGTAGTGTTTGTCTCAAACTGTCAATGTGAAATAGAGATAGGGCTCATTCACAAGTTTGTCCATGCTCTGCTCTTTCCCAGTTCTTTCACACATTAGATTACTTCCTGTCAGGTGTGTACAGACACATGTATGGTTACTGACTTACAGCTCTGAGTTTCATATAGCCATGCTATGAAGAATAACTGGTCTTTCAGTTTCTAAATGACCATTTCCAACAAAGGCAATACCTCATTAGAAAAAAAAAGTCAGTCCCACTGAGAGAAGCTCTTAATATTGTAGTGATTGATGTTATGTTGAATATAATTCTAACTTTTAATTCTAGTTGGAATTACACATAGTACCTTGAATCTTTTCTCAGGTTGTCATCTTTTTCACGATAATAACTGAGGAAATACAACTGATAGGTGGGTCCTCATAAACAAAGATCTTTTTTAATATCTTGTATACATAACAAGGCAGACATTTATAGGGTGAGTATTCATGCAGCCAGTACCATTTTGTGATGAGTTACACAGTCAGAATATGAATACTATGTTGTATGAATTTGATAATTTTCCCAGTAATACAAAGTGTTAAAAAGGGCTTCGTTTCTAATTTATGGATCTATACGTGGGTTTCAGGAACCCATAAACTCAACTAGTACCTTGGATTCTGTTTGTAACTGTATTATTGTTAAAAACAGTTATAGAACACCATTATTAGATTTTCAAAGAAGTATATACAACTTCAAATAATATTAATAGCCATGATTTATGTTGCATCTCTCTTTGACAGATATATTGTATGAAAATTCTGTGTTCTTATGTATGCTTGCTAGTTTCACATTACGTGTTCTGAATATTAATGTCTTTAAGCAGACTGGTACCTATTTTTATATATTTAGAAATGGAAAAGGGTTTCATTTCTCCAGAGTATTATGGGATGTTGCCCAATTCCAGGAATCCAGTAGAAAAAGCATTATTTCTTAGCCTCTTGAGGTCTGTTGTATCAGGTATAACATAGACAAACTTACATTACTTAAATCATACCCAAAGCTGGCATGAGAAGAGTGGACATACTATTCTAATAACATGGCGTCTCTCTTTTAATTCGATGTTCATAAAAAACTCAACATTTATTTTCCAGTGATAGAAATAAGTGGATTTTCTGTCGATAGGATTTTCCTCAAGTCACTTTAAATTTTGTTTGGAATTGTTTGTTTTTTAGCATTTCTCCTCACCCAACAACCTGGACCCTAACACCCTTAAGTAGATAATACCTATTACCCATAACCAGGAAGAAAGGGGTCACAATGGGGTATGTGCTGCATGGGGTAAATGTCTAATGTTCTGTTCAAAATGAAACTCCATTTTCAGATTCTCTGACTTTTGCATAAGTCACCTCCTATTCTTCACCCATTTTTTTTCTTGCTTCTATTTTATATATAAGCATAATTATCACATATGTTGGGCATATATTCCACAAGCTGAAATGTGGCTAATAATAAAATACAGTACCTGTTTTCTGAGGAGAAAACAACTGAGCATTTGGTCATACATCAGCATTAGCATGTTGCCCGAGTGTCAGCTGGCTTGTCTCAAGGATGCTGGAGGAGTCTGTAATTGCAACATGCAATTTGCAATTATTCTTTGCCGAACAACTCAACTGAGAAGTTCAGCACCGGGAAAAGTGCTTTCCCAATTTCCACTTGAGCATGTTGCCTCCTTCTGCCAATTATGTTAGTAGTCTCCCGTGGAAAGCTGAGTTAACTAGAGGCATGCTTATACTTTCTTCCAGGAGTGTTGTAATGTGCTTTATGAACTGATATCCCAGGCAGCTGTCCAGCTGTCTCCCCCTTAATTTGACTCTACAGACAAGAAGGCTGCAAAGATTAAATAAGTATATCTGTCAGACTCTCCAGGAGAGCAGTAAATACAGACAATAGCCAGAAAAGACAACAGGTTTTTAGACTAATTTCTCTAAATTCTTACATTTTTAAGAGAAGAAAATATGTTATGATCACTTGTATTCCCAACTTGGGGCACTTTATCTGATTCTTAGAGTGTTTGTATGGGAAATAACTAATCAGGCTGAAAGATAGAAACTTAAGATTCTGGGTACATATTTTGACCTGAATTTTAATCAGATAATTTAAGTTCTTTGAGGACTGTTGAGACAAATATAATTTTCTCATACCTTTTGAATAAGAATGGCTAGATTCTCCATCACACTTAAGAGTTTTTATATAATGTGAAGTATTTTCAACGGAGATTTGATATCATTTTGGAAAATGTCTATAGATAAGATTGGT
>NW_004949099.1:21263341-21266747 GCF_000317375.1 Microtus ochrogaster | reverse complement strand
ATAAAGTTTTTAAATTAGGGGTGGAAAGATGGCTCCTTGAGTTTGGTTCCAAGCACCTTCCTCTGGTAGTTCACAGCAGGCTATGAACTCCAGCTCCAGATCTGAAACACTCTTCTTCCCTCCACACATTTGCATTCAGATACATGTGGTACACACACACACACACACACACACACACACACACACATTCATAGACACTCAGACACACACATTCACACACATATACACAAATATATTTTAAGTTGTATGTTAAACATCAGGAATTATTCTTTGGAAATAATTGTTTGGCATGACCAAACAGAAGTATAACCATTCTACACAGAAGAGGTTATATTTCTAACATTTATTCTTCAGCAGCCTCTTCTACAAACTGCCACCTTTTAGTTTTGTTTCATCTTATCATTCTTCTTTCTCCTTTTTGAAAAACATTAACCTGGAAGGAGGTGGGTGGTCCTTGGACTTCCCACAGGTCAGGGAACCCTGATTGCTCTTCAAGCTGATGAGGGAGGGGGCTTGATCGGGGGAGGTGGAGGGAAATGGGAGGCTGGGAGGAGGCAGAAACTTGTTTTTTTTTTTCTTTTTCTCAATAAAAAAAAAAAAGACAATGCTTTCCTGACTAGTTTTTCCATAGGTTGTGGACACCCTTTTTGAGCTGTCTTTGCTGGGTGGTGACAAGAAATGCTCACTGCTTTTATAACTCAGGCTGCCAGTACAAAGCCTGATCAATAACAGCTTTATTCCCATGCACCTGAGCTAGCAGGGAAAAACATATCATCAGTTTGCCATCGTTTAATAACATTTAAATGGCTCAAATCATTTTTATAAATGAATTTATTACAAGGTTCATGTTCAAGAACTACCATTAAAGACATAGTAGACTTTATAGTTTATTAATTTCACTAAGGTCCTCTTATTATAAACAACATAGGCAGCAAAACTGCTCAGCACATTCCACTGCCATCCATTGAATCAGACACAGATTTCTGAACTACAGATTTAAGCATGACCATTTCACACTTGTAATTTTACTTTATACTGGACTCATGAATAAACCATTATGATTTTCTAAACCCTTTAATATTGTATTTCCATTCTGAATAAAGTTTTTAAATTAGGGGTGGAAAGATGGCTCCTTGAGTTTGGTTCCAAGCACCTTCCTCTGGTAGTTCACAGCAGGCTATGAACTCCAGCTCCAGATCTGAAACACTCTTCTTCCCTCCACACATTTGCATTCAGATACATGTGGTACACACACACACACACACACACACACACACACACACATTCATAGACACTCAGACACACACATTCACACACATATACACAAATATATTTTAAGTTGTATGTTAAACATCAGGAATTATTCTTTGGAAAGGTGGCATGACCAAACAGAAGTATAACCATTCTACACAGAAGAGGTTATATTTCTAACATTTATTCTTCAGCAGCCTCTTCTATAAACTGCCACGTTTTAGTTTTGTTTCATCTTATCATTCTTCTTTCTCCTTTTTGAAAAACATTAACCTGGAAGGAGGTGGGTGGTCCTTGGACTTCCCACAGGTCAGGGAACCCTGATTGCTCTTCGAGCTGATGAGGGAGGGGGACTTGATCGGGGGAGGTGGAGGGAAATGGGAGGCGGTGGCGGGGAGGAGGCAGAAATCCTTAATAATAAATAAATTTTTTAAAAAAAAAACAGATTACAGTAATATGTAGGAAAATCAAAAATAAACAACTTTTTAAGTATTTACTTTAAAAAAAAGAAAAACGTTATAATCATATAGTCATATTCAGATGAATACTGGGCTGTCTCCAATGTGTTCTAAAAATCCTGAGTGTTACAATAGAAAATATTGTCATTTGTTTCTTGAGATACTTTACTTTGAGAAGCTTATGAAAAGAGTTTTACATAGAATTTCAATTGTCATGATAAAACACCATAGTCAAAAGCAGCTTATGGGGGAGAGGATTTATTTCAAATTACATCTTACATGTTACTTTTAGGTAACAGGTCAGAGCAGGCACTTAGGCAGGCAGGAACTGATGCAGAGGCCATGGAGGATGCTACTTACTAGCTTGTTCCTCATGGCTGTTCAGTCTGCTTTATTACAGAACCCAGGACCGCCAGCCCAGGGATGGCACCATCCACAGTGAGCAGGCCCTTTTCACACTAGTCATCAATCAAGAAATACACTATAGGCTTGCCCACATGCTAAGATAGTAGGACTACTTTCTCAACTGGGGTTCCCTCTTCCAAAATGTCTCTAGCTTACATCAAGTTGACATAAATCTAGCCAGCACAGATGCCTAAATAGTGAAGATTACAGAGATGTTCATACTTTAACATCAAGGACATATTAAAATCAATGGTGAACAATAAAATTTTCCTCATGATACCCATTCTTTGTTTCCTTCTAAGATGATAGATCTGTATAAAACAAAAGAGAAATCCATGTTTCAGGTTTTTTCATGGGTTTTTCCATGTCACGAAACTTGGTGCATGCTCTGGGACACCAGGGCATTTTCCCAACAGCCACCCCTGCCTGTCACATTCATCACCACTCCTGTAGTTGCTCACCAAAGATGTGCTCTAAAGTACTACATCTGTAAGCTAACACTCTGTCTAGCCCATCAGGAGGATGCGTTAAAGAAACGAGCCCCGAATGATCACAACTGTGAGACACACCTGTAAAGAGAGGCTTTCCTGGCTATTCACCAGTAATGGTGTCCAAAACTGTCAAGGACATGAAGACAGAGGTTCAGAGATGTAAAACTTTGTCATTTGGAGATAGAAAGAAAAGCAAAGGAGCCAGACATGGACTAATAAAGGAAAAGACATCAAGAGGGATCAAGGTCCAGGTGTCTCCTTCTTCTGCTTCCCTGGGGAAGGTTAAGAATATTTGTCTGCTTTCTTGCATTACAGAAATGATTACTACTGAAGACTTCAAGTGGGAAAATGCCATAATCAGATTGGTGTTTGCCACAGGTAGAAGGAACAGCATGGGATTCCTACTGGCCACACTTCCTTATGGAAATCACTGTACAGATTGTAGTTGCAAAGAAACCCATGTTCAGTTTCTCTTTGGGGCATTTGAATGACTTACTTTCAGCCTGCCCTGGTTTCTACTAGAAGTCCAGTAAGCAGATGGTTAGCTGTTTTCACAGGTGGTGGTCAAAGAATGCAGACGTGGTAGACCAAAAAGGCACTAAATTTTAATTGTTAAGCAATACTCTCTCTCTCTCTCTCTCTCTCTCTCTCTCTCTCTCTCTCTCTCTCTCTCTCTCTCTCACACACACACACACACACACTCTCTATCTGTAGATATTTCCTATTTGTTTTATTGCTGGTGGGGTAGATTAAATCGCTTAGAAGTTTCTCTGTTGGATGGTGTGGAATACAGTTTTTTTA
>NW_004949099.1:21249920-21263241 GCF_000317375.1 Microtus ochrogaster | reverse complement strand
CACACACACACACACACACACACACACACACACACAATCTGTAGATATTTCCTATTTGTTTTATTGCTGGTGGGGTAGATTAAATCGCTTAGAAGTTTCTCTGTTGGATGGTGTGGAATACAGTTTTTTTAGTGTATGTTTGTGTGTCTATGACCATGCATATGTACACATGTGCACATGTGTGCTGAATGTGTGTTCAGAGGCCAGATTTGACCTTGAGCATCCTTTTTTACACTCTACACCTTATTTTTCTCTCACTGAGCCTGCAGCCAAATCAACTGTGCTGACTGGCCCACAAATCCCTGAGATATGCCTGTCCTTGCTTCTCTCCTGATGCAGTTACCCAAGTGTGCAGCTGTTCCTGGGTTTTGTGTGAGTTCTGGGATTAAACTCAGGTCCTCATGCTTGCACAGTGGTTCCTTTACCACACTGAGTCAGCTCCCTAGCGCCTCGGTCTAGTTGTCCCCATGAATCTAGGGCAATTTTCTTAGAGTCTTGGGCCTTCTGGAAAGGAGACAATCAGCAGGCCATAGATAAAGGCATCTGAACTCTCTTGAAGACAGTGGGCATTTCACCTTTCCCACACAGAAGAACCCTTGTGAGTCCTTCACTGTCTTCCTACTTTCTTTTCCTGGTGAGTCTTTGCTCAATCCAGGCATCCTTAGGATTTTAGCCAATCAGGTAACATAAAAGCACCTGAGATGAGGATTCAGTTTAAGTCTCAATATCACCTGCCTCTCCTAAACTCCATATGTTTGAATGAGATAAAGGGAATTGTGTTCTGGGTACCATATGCACTCAGTCTCTGGAACTCACACCACTCAACTCAGGCAGACTCCCCTGCCCATCTGCTTGCAATTTGGTGCCTGAGTCCTGGATGTATTTATCCCTACATATGTGAGTTAACTCAAAATAACCAGTTTTTCAAAACTGAGCCAGAAACATGACAATGCATATACTCAATTTCGTTATTTTTCCTGTTTAATTCAGCCACCTTTTCAAAGAACACGACTGTGTTCCTATTTCTAGAATATAAATATCAGACTGTGTTTAAGCCTCATAGCGAAAGATGAGGGATTTTTTTTTGCTCTTTCTTTATTAGTACTAATTTAAATCTGTGTGAAGAGTCTCAGTTCACCATGACTTTCTAATGCAATGGCATTTGCTTAAAGTAGGAAAAATAATTTGCTTACCAAAATTTATTTTTATTGCTAACATGAAAGAGATTACATAACAATGATTTCGAAAAGGGATTTTGTTATCAAAATATGCCACGGGCCATCTTGAAAACAATCTAGTCCTGCAAACCTCAGGTTTGCATCAGCACAGAAATCTTCGTGAAGCCTGAACAAGGAGGCTTGAAGGTCAAATTTAATTTTTTCTGTTTGCTAATATGTGAGCCTAGAAATCAAAACTCCATTGCAAACAGTATTCCATACGTTCTACCAAGCTACCGTTATTGGAATTAGCTGACAGCAGAGCCTTCTCTGCTGTCATCTCTTGGTTTCTACACAGATCTGGTGCCCATTCCTAGAATGAATAATGGGGACAGAAAGTAGGGCAGTGGTGTTATAAGTTAATGTCTACGATTACATGTGCCAGGCACCTTCCCAAGCATGTCCCATACATTAGAGTCATTTCAGTCTCTAAAGATCCCAAGAGTTAGATACCTTTATTATCCCCACTTTGCAGGTGAGAAAGATGGGGTGTTTGAATGAGAAAGACCAAGAAATCCTTTGCTCCCTAAATTTCTGCATGCTTCACTTAAATCTGCTCTGTGATCATTTCCTACTGTGAGACAATTCATAGGAACAGATGCAATTTGGGAGTTCACTGGTCTTGAGGAAGATAAGAATCTTTCCTTACTCACTGGCTTCCTTCCAGGGGATCTCTAAAAGCTGCCCTGGCTTCCTCTGTTATTATTAAGATTTGGGGTCTCTATTTTGAGTTGCTTAACTGGTTTTCTTTTCATCTTTTGGTTTACTGCAAGTTCACTTGGAACTTACTCTAAAGTTACCTAAATTTAAAAGATGCTTTTCTTAGCTATCTTTGGTGCTAAAAGGTAATTTCTACACCCGTTCGTTTCTTAAAAGTGTTTGTTAAGTGATGTCTGTTTCTACACATCAGGTTGAGGGACCATGAGACCAGCTTCCCTGAATTGCCCAGGCCTTGATAACCTGCAATCTGGGATGTTCACCACAGAAGCAGAGATCGTGAGCAAACAGCAGGTGCTTTTCAGGTCTATGGAAGTTCACTTTCACATCACCACACTGGGTAAATGTTTGATGCATAAGAAATGCTGAATAAGAATTAGGTGAGTAACGAATGGCTGCTGGGTTCCATTTGAAAGCCCATGGGTAGAAAAGCTCAAGTCCAGCAAAAGGCTTTCCAGACAGATGGAAGAACATTTGTGGAGTGGGAGACAGTGCGGTCCCACGGCATATGATGATATTTTGCTTAGTGGTGCGCTGCTTATGCTACTATGGTCCCATAACCTTATAATGGGGCTACAGAATTCCTACCAATCTGGGACATCATTCATGCCCTAGCACTTCATTGTAGCACATTGCTTGTGTATTTTTGGTGATGTTGGTGAAAACAAATTTGGGAAGCCCATCAGATAAGAGTACAGCATTTTGTTTATGTATAGTAAACAATGTTCAACAATGACATATTGACTCTACTACAAGTTTCTTTATCATCATTATCTCAGAATATAGTGTCCTTCATACAACAGTTATTACTGTAAAACTGTTCAGTCTACTGGCAACATTCTTGGTACCTCTTGGTTGCACCAAGAGGCAGTCTTGAGTGAGTGGCATACCCTAGCAAGATTTGTGGAAGGGTACTAGGTGATGTTTCATCAATGAGTCACCTAATGATGCAGTACTCAGAACACATTCTTGCCTTTGAGCCATACACAGCTATATATAGTGTAGGAACATGAAGTCCATGCATTTGACTCTGTTTAGAGTCAACAACACAAAGCTCATACAGTTGTGGATCAGGTAAGCGTGTGTGATCCAGATCACTAACGGTCTTGTATTTGATACAAATTGGTTGACTCGTCCCTCATTATAAAAACACAAAACCTAGAAGAATTTAAATCAGGGTCACAGTGCAGTTATGCTATTCATAGATAGTTATTTGGGCAGGATGGAGCAGTTATACAAATAGAGAGTGAGCAGTTATACAAACAGAATGAATAGACTAGATGAAGGAAGATGGACCAATTCTGTAACTATTGTAATAGTACAGGGCCAGATATTCATGAGTGCATTTACTGGATTAATAAAGATGGTAGAAAAAAAAAAGGAAATGCAATGGAGTGTTGATGTAAGCATGAGTAAGCAAGATTAATAAGCCTATCCACATACTGACAAGCCAGCTGCTGAAGAAAAGAGGGAGGCCTGTGGGGTTACTCCTGGATATCTTTCCTCTCCTCTGTTCTCAGTGCCTAACTGCACCTCCAGTCATTCTGATGACTATGTGTGTGTAGGTCTTCATTCACTAAAGAATAAGGAGGAGAGGGCTGGGAGAAAAGGTGAGCTTCCATCTTTGACCAACTATTGAAATTGAGTTGATAATACAATGTTTAAATTAAGACAATCAATGAACTAAGTGTATTATCAAACAATGAGGATATTTCAATGTGAAACAATTAACCTAAAATAAAATAGTAATTATTATCTATTTCCTGTTTATATATTTATTTTAAGGTTAAGAAATTTAGTGGTGTGTGTGTGTGTGTGTGTGTTTAAGCTTGAGTTATGAGCAGTTTCAAGCCTCCTGCTGTGGGGGGCTGGAACTAAACTCTACAAGAGCAGTACATACTCTAAACCTCTGAACCATCTCTGCAGCCACTACATTTTTACATTTTTTAAAAAGAGAGCCACGCTGGTGAACACTCAGGGTACACTACAAAAATATTCAGGGATGACTGCTAGTAATTCTCAAGTAAACTGCAATATATATTGATCCTCCCCTTCATCTCAGTGATCATAAGCTTGGGGCATTTCTGTAGCTTCTCTTTGTGCCTCGATTCCTCGTTTATCACATGGCAGTTGACAACCAATATGGAGCGAGGATGAATATTTGGCAATGTAAGACATTTGGATGCATGACCACCCCATGGAGACAACAAATCATCTGTCATTATGTCACGTTTTAAAAATCATTATGTGAATTTGTGAACCTGTGTGTGGGTACCCATGGAAACCAGAAAAGTATTTTGGATCCTCTGGAACTGGAGTTACATACACGCATTAGCTTCCTGACATCGGTGCTAGGATTTGTACTATGATCCTTATGATGGAATAGCAAATGCTCTTAACCTCTGAGTATCTCTCCAGCCCTTATATCCATTAAAAGAATACAACTTCTAATTTGTTTGGTAGCTTTCTTCCTTTTTGCATTATTATTAAGTATGTTTCTACTCCATTGATTAAAAACTCCATTCCAAAACTGTTTTTCACCACTGGAAGTTAAAAAATCAAGGTGAAAAGAGAACAAAAATGAAAAGCCAGCACTACAAACAAGGATGGAGCTTACTAACAGAGAAGCATGCTGACCCAAACATTTACCCTCACTAGCAGGTAGGAGATAGAATTCATTTCATGTCAGTTATTTCATGTGGAAGTTTATGAGAGAAATCAGAACAGTTGAACTGCTTTGGCTTTCCCACTGCCCTTTGCTCTTCTGTCTACACATTAATAATTCTTCTAACCTTTATTGTCTTATTGATCAACCTCCAGGTGAGGTTCCTACCATCTATCCTAGAAGAATCTGCACGATGCTGTTCTTTACTCATCTTCCCCATGTGCTGTTAAGCCTTTGTTTCTGTGACTAAACAGGGGGAATTTATACCTTTAACCCAAAACACTTTTCTTTATTGCTCAAGAAGACAAAGAAAAAAATCCAAATGATTGTCATCCTTTATCAGAGGTGCTTGAAAAAAAAATCAATTTTTCTGAGGTCTGAGAGTGAGGGCAAAGAGAAATTTGTCACGGCACTGGAATGCTAACCAACTCTGATGTCACTCTCTCTCAAAGAGGCTCTGTGGAAAAGAGGGAAAAAAAGTTGTTATGATAACCTTTGGAAAGTCAAGTGATTGATGTACAGACATTCTGAGATAAAATATAATTCTTAAAATATAGGATGTGGGAAAGCAATTTTTAAATTATATGCTGAGAATGAAAGGGAAATTAGCGTTTCCTTTAGCGCATTTGATGTATTCCAGCAGCCGGCTGCTTCTCCTGAAAACTGGGGAATACCTCTTTTTGCACAATTTTTACTGGTATATTCATAGAGCGTGTTTCCCACCTTGAGAATTTTAGCAGCATGAAATGTAAACAGCATGCCTAGCAGGCAGGTGACTGCGTATTTCAACAGCACAGATGGAGAAGCAGCAACCCAGGGAGCTAACTGGATTACAGTGGGGTTCTAGCGACTGTGAGCAATGGAAATGTGGAATCCGAGTGGTTTTCTGTGTTAAAAACATGTACTTCACCTCTGAAAGTTGTTTTTGCTTCCTCAGCATTTGGTGCTCTGGAAACAGTAGCCTTGGGTATCTGGAGGCTTCTCTCACTTTCAGTCTTCCTGTTTAGAATGAGATGCAGTCCCCCTTCTCAGGATGAGGCTGTGTGGCCCAAGTGTGGCCAGTCAACACAGTCTGTTTGCCTGACTGCTCTGTGTTGGGAGGATGAGGGATCCTAGAATAGTTCGAACTGTGACTTGAGTTCTTTAAGCTCCTGTTGGCAAGAGGATTCTTAAGAAAATGCAATTCTAAATAAAACCAAATGGAATCCAAACAGAAGTAAGGCCTGAGGTTGTCTATTGACTCCCACAACCAACTATGCCTGAAGGTAAAATCCTGGAACTTTTGGTTACATGAGCTACTTATATGAGGCTTTCTATCCATTAAGAGTCTTTTATCAATGAAATAAAAGGGTACTGACATAAGGGTATTAGGGACCTTATAACTTGATCTTTTGAGTTGGAGTAATTCATATCTCCTTTTCAAAATTGCATGTGTGCAAGATATCTGGATGTATAAGTATGAGCACATAATTTTGTGTGGGAGAGATATAATCACATGAAATGGTGATCATAGACAACCTTCACATGTTGTACCTTACCTTTCCACATTTTTAATACATATCCCAAACTGTCTATCCTGAAAAGGCCCATCAATTCCCATGGCTCACACCCACATTTCTCTGTAAGAGCTGCTGGAATCATAAATATCTGAGCCATTGTACTAGGTGTTTATAAGGGTTCTGGAGAGCCAAACTCAGGACTTTAGGATTTAAGCAACAAGCATATTTACTCATTGATTCATAGCCCCAGCCCCATAGTAGAACCATTTAATTTTTTTCCTTTATTATTTTTAATTTTATTATACGTGTATTTTGCATGCATGTGTGTGCACTGTGTGCATGCAGTGATCATGGGGGCCAGAAGAGAGTGTTATAGTCCCCTAGGACAGTAGTTGCAGATAGTTGAAAGCCACAGTACAGCATAATTCTTAATCAAAGTTTCCTTAATCTAGCATCACAAGTTATTCAGGAAGAGAAATTAATTAAGAAGTCAGTGTTAGGAATGGTGAAGTAAAATAATTTAATCAAATTTTAAACGATGTAGAAAGAAACATCTCAAGTTCATTGTTTTATATGTGTGTGGCCTGTGAGCATTGTTAGATGTTTTTCAGAATTAATTCTTATGCTATAGATCATAATTCCCTTATCCCTAGTAATGGAGCCTATCAATAACTCTGGGTCAGAACTGGACTCATGTGCATCATGTGTCTGGGTTTTTTTCTTCCATTCCACAGACAGGATACTATTTTATTATGGAGTCATGATAAAGATTATGTGCTGTTTAACTACGTGTGTGGATTTGGCAGAAAGGATCCAGTGTTTGTGTTTTAAAGGTCAGTGTTGGACAGGGATAAGAAATGAGCTGCTGTTGTGTCTCTGAGATAAGTCCCCCCAGAAAATAGATGTTGTTTCTAGATCGTTCAGCAATATCACCTCACAAACTGAAGAGGGGTATAGAGTCTGCATTACTTATTAATCCCAATCATATTCAAGACTTATTAGGCTAATGACTGACCCTACAAAGTCTGAGAATTTGAAAACTGAATTTTCCATCTTGGTTACTGAATGCATTTTGATTACCCAATTATTACCTTTGTTCTTTTTCTTTTGTAGAAATACCTCCATGTTTGTCTTTCAGCATCTCATTACCCTACCGTCTGCTGAAAGCCAGAGGAGAATGAGGGAAAGGTAGTGGGTGTGTGTCTGGTATCTGCTTGCAATGTTTGCTGCAATATCTGACGGTCAAAAAAGGTTCTATGGTTGTGAAAGAAGATACAGTAGAAAGGAGACCGTGGATTTCATAATAGTGTCTTGAAGTACAATGAAATGGTGTTAGACAGAAGTGTAATAGATTAAGTGTGACAACCTGAAGATGTAGTAAGGTTTGGTATCACTTGAAGTGGATTGAGTGGAACAATTGATGGAGCTGCCACTGTTTTATTGTTAGTAGCAATAAGATATTGACAATTCCAATGTATGATCCTATACATACAATGTATGACCCAATTCTCCCATCAAGTCTGTGAGCACTGGATTGATAAATAAGTATTTCCTCCATTTCCATTGAGGTTTATCAAGGTTTAATTAATATGTGATAGTTAATAATAATCATGGTTTATGCTGTATTGTATAACACCAAATTACCCACTTAATGTTTTTTAAAGTTTATTATAGCAAGAGTACATAATAAAAATCAGAAAACTATACTCTACTCTTAATTTTTATTGTATTTGTTTATTATGCATGTGTGTGTGTTCATGCACATTTCACATGTATGTGACATCCATGAGTATGTGGAGGTCAGAGGATAACTTTCAAGGTCAGTTCTTTCCACCATGTGTGTCCTAGGCATCAAACATGGATTGTCAGATTGGAAACAAGCACTTTTACCCACTAAACCAATTTGTTGATCCTATATAGTCTTGAATTGTAAAGGATAAAATACAGTATCATTGACTATAGAGTTGTATAGAAAACCAGCTACAACTTACTCTTAGTTCTAAAGTTTCAGCAGTTTAGTTGAAACTTAACCCACTGATTAGAAGTTCCTTTTCCTGTTCCTCAAACTTTCAACAGTTCCCATTCTACCCTTTAATTCTGGGAGTTTGACCAGTTTTGATACCTCATATAAATGGAATCATACAGTATCTTCTCTGTATAACTGGCTTATTCCATTTGGCATAATGACCTCAGGGCTTATATATGCTCATATATTGCAGAGCTTTCATCCCTTTTAAGACTGAATAAATTCAGTTGCACCACACTTATGCAATTTTTCTCTGTTTGAAGGACATTTAGGTTGTTCTCACATTTCAGCTTCAGTGACTAGTGTTTCAGCGAGCATGAGAATGTCAGCATTCTTCAGACCCTGCTTTTGTCCTTTGAAATTTTCTAATTCAGAGTAGGGTTGGTGAATCATAAGGCCATAGTTCTCCTTAATTTTTTTCTTGTTTTTGTGACACCTACACAGTTTTAATTTTCAGCGACAATGTTCAAATATCGATGGGGATTTGAGAAGTTGGAAGAATTTATCCAGCCTAGTAGCATTATGTTCATAGTATTATTGAACCATCTTCGCTATTTGTAGGTATTCCCATATACCAAACAAAAAGGGTCCCCAATGAACAATAAATCTCATTACTATAAATCAAATCCCCATGCACCTTTAATTTGTCCTTGATTTTTTTATTCTAGGTTTTATTTATATATGGGGTTATATAAGACAAATGTCCTATACTAGATACATTTTTGTAATGTAATATTTTTATTTATTCCTTGAAAATTTAACATTTTGACGTAATATAATTTGATCATATCCATATAGCTATCTGTAGTGCCCCTCTACTGAAACACCCTCTTTACTTCATGTCCTCCTTTGTTTTTTGGGGGTTTTTTTTTTGCTGTTTTTATAACATTCTGTGTTCTGTCAGTGATATGCCTGTGTTTGAACCCATACACAGACCTATGGGCAACCAACCAGTAGTGACATCCACAAAAGAAAGTGCCTCTCTCTTTCTCAGTAGTCATTAATTACCAAATAGCCTCACCACCAAAGATGAGTCCTCGGGGCCCCTCCTCCATCTATTTTGGGAATTTGATATGCTTGATCTTGTGTGTTTCTTGTGCAGGTAACCATAAGTGTTGTGAGTTGATGTACGCAGTAGCCACATCATGTCCAGATATCTGTATTCTCTAAAGTAGATACTTGAGAGTCAGGTACCATAGGAACATAGGAAGGTCTTAAGTCTATTCTATTTTGAACTGTTTGAGGAAAGACTAAACTGTCTTCCACATAGGCAATAGGATATTTCTGCCTGCAAGTATTTCCACATTATCCCTGCACTCGTTTCCATTTTAAAGTCACAGGCACTGTAGGACATAAAGAGTGGTTCCTTACTGGTTCCCCTCGTCATTCAAGTCTTTCATTGGATAAATCTCCATTCATATACTCTGCCCATTTAGGGTTTGAATGGTCTTTTTCAAACTGAATGATTGGAATTTTCCATATATTCTGGATCTAAAACACACATGGGTTATGCAAATATGGTAATATTTATCTGATCCAAGAATAGTAAGTACTCTTAACTGCTGAGACATCTTTATAACCCTATATCAAAACATTTGTGATTCTAGTTTTCTAAAATTTACCTGCTAGTAAAGTGGCAGTTGTAACTTTTCCTCCTAGATTCTTGACTTCACTAGTCCTAGGATGTTGACTAGGTCTCCAGTACCAGGCATTATTCCCTCCTCCGCCCTGCTTCAGGATGTCTTAAGTCCAATTACAGAGTGTTTTGTTGTTACTAATGTATATGTGTCACTACTGGACCCTTTGGGTTATTGTGCCATCTCACTTGTTGTTACAGCTCATAGGTGTCATACTTGGACAAGACTATTGGTTCCTATCCTCCTCTGGAAGCTTTCATAGAAACTCCTAGTACCATGAAAAACAGTCCTCATTGAAGAATCTTACAAATCAGTTCTAGCTCAGGAGCCCATGAACTCTGTGTCTAAAGTGCATGATGTCTTTAGCTATAGGAATTTACCTTCCACACTTGGGGAGCAAGCAAGGGTGATGCCAAAAGCCTATAATGTACTGAGTTGTGATACCTCCATTAAGGAACAAATTTGCTTTGGTACACTGGTTTTATGACGTATAGCCTAGTACATTGACCTATTGTCTCTTGAAACAGAACTACTAAAAGGGGTAAAAATAGTGATAACCTCATGGGCAACCCTGAAAAACCATTATCTTCTAAATATTTGTCCTTATATCTATCCCTCATCAAGTAAATTTCTCTTTGTAATAGATAATAACCTTTATAGAAAATAACAGCCAAACAACATTAAGTGTAATGGAGCCCTGTCCAAATGGATCCATCTATAATACAACTCTTATACCTAAGGCTCATGGATAATTGCAGAAGAGGAAAGGAAATATTGTAAATGGCAGAAAATTGGGGAGTTTTCTGTGAGATTGTGTTTCCTTGCAATGTCATAAACTACACCCAGGAAGTTTCACTAATATGACTGGCTAAAAAATGAGCTTAACAAATACAACAAAAATAGACATACAAAAAAAATGCTAATGTGTTTCAGATAAAGTTCATAAGGCCTAACCCTACACAAAGAACTTTGGGCAACTAAGGAATTCTAAGAGTGAGAAAAAAATAGTCTTTCCCAGGGAAGAGTACAGCAACTAATTATCCAATGCCAAATGGTGAGGCCAGAAATCATATATTCACGTAATATTATACAAACTGAACAGGTTGTATTTACATATTTATGAATATATGCTTATACAAATGTATACTTACATGTATATAATAATAATTAATGGAAAAAGCAGCCATGAATTTGAAGGCAGGGGTGTATGGGAAGACTTGGAGGAAAGAAAGGGGAGGGAGAAATGACATAATTATATTTAGTGAAATAAGAGCAATAATTAAAAATATAATTCACCTTCTAGTTGAAGTATGTATAATAGTAACTTTTAAAAATATATATTAGGATGTGCATTAATTACTTTTCTATTTGTGGGAGAAAAAACTATGAATAACTCACAGAAGGAAGGGTTTATTTGGGCTTATGGTTACATAGGGCTAAAAGCCATGATGATGGATTAAAAAGTATGGAGACATGAAGCTGAGGTTTCAGATCTGGAACAACAACCTGGAGCAGAGAGAATGATCTGGGAGTGGCATGAGTCTTTAAACTCTCAAAGTACAGATAGTCTTAATGAGATATGATGTGGGAGTGTCATATATCAATCTGTTGATTTCATTGGTTAATTAATAAAGAAAACTGCTTGGCCTGATAGGGCAGATTTTAGGTAGGTGGAGTAGACCGAACAGAATGCTGGGAAGAGGGGAAGTGAGCCAGATGCCATGCCTCTCCTCTCTGAACCAGATGCGATGAAGCTACGGCCCAAGATGGATGCAGGTCAGGCATGCTGAATCTTTCCTGGTAAGCCACCACTTTGTGGTGCTACACAGATTATTAGAAATGGGTTAAGCAAGATGTGAGAATTAGCCAAGAAGAGGCTAGATATGATGGGCCAGGCAGTGTTTAAATGAATACAGTTTGTGTGTTGTTATTTTGGGGCATAAGCTAGCCAGGCGGACGGGAGCTGGGCAGCAGGAACGCAGCCTGCTGCTCCTTTTACAGACATAGTTCCCCTAGAAAGGCCAAACCTACTAATCTTACCCAAACAATGCTACAAACTGGGGTCTAAGTATTGAAATGCCAGATACTATGGGAAACATGTCATCCAAACTACTAAAGCAAAGATTTTTCTTCATTACTAGCTTTAAGAAAAATTTTCCTATGAATGTGTTTGATAGGGAGTTAACAGTAGATGATTTGCATACCTGGTGGAGTTGCTGTCTAATAAAATATTTCAATGAAGTATCAAAAACCTTATTGTTTATGTATTTGTATTTGTATTAACTAAACACATGCATCACATGTGTACAAAATGGCTAACATTTGTGGTCTAAAGACATGAAACAACCTCTATTAACTCTGTGGATCTGGGTACTAGTCTGGGACCTCCAAAGGAGTAGACCAGAGCCAGAGACTTTTTCAGGGCCAGGTCCAAGCCAGGGACCTCTGCAGAAGCAGGCCCAGACCAGGGACATTTACAAAAACAGGACTGAGCCAGTGACCTAGGCCAGAGTAGGCCTGAGACAGTAAACTCCACAGAAGCAGGTACAGGGAGAAACCATTGAGGGAGCAGACCAGAACCAGAGACCTCTGTGGGTCCAGGAGCAAGTCTGGGACATCAGAAGGAGTATGCAGGAGCCAGGAAATGATGTGAGAGGTCCTTCTGTCTATGTGTTGCTTTTATTGGTTAATGAGTAAAGAAACTGACTTGGCCTAATAGGATAGAACAGAGCTAGGTAGGGAAAGCTGAACTGAAGCTGGGAGAAAGAAGGGCAGAGGAAGAGAAGCCATAGAGCTGCTGCTGGTGACAGATGTGCTAAAACTTTGCTGGTAGGCCACAACCTCATTGTGATACACAGCTTAATGGAGATGGGTTAAATTAAGGTATAGGAGTCAGCAAACAAGAAACTAGAGATAATGAGCCAAACAGTGATTTAAATAATATGGTTTCTGTGAAATTATTTTGGGAGTCTTAGTGGCCAGGAAATGAACAAGTGGCCTCCTTACAACAAGAGATCTATGCAGGTCCAGGCATAAGTCTAGGACCTCTGAGGGAGTAGGCCTGAGCCAAGACCTCTAAGGGTCTGGACATGAGTCTGGGACCTCTGAGTGAGTAGGTTTGAGGCCATGTATTTTTTAAGTGGAGCTGAGCTAATCAGCAGGTTTCACATCAAATGTGCTTGACAAATCCTTCCTTTCAGAGAATTTGGATTATACTGTTTATATGAATGAATCTTGCACCCCAAAGAATATTTTTAAACTAGGATCACTGATCTACTCATAAATTCTTGAGTTTTAGAATTGTGTCAATATTCTCTTCTTCTTGCCATTTCATCAACAGGCAGACTAGGTCTAGTGCTACCTGTAGTGCATTAAAAAAATACTAGAGTGTTTTACCTATAAATATTTTTCCAAGAGAATAAAAGTTGGTACAATCTAACATTACTGATATGGGATGTCCTTTTGTATATGTGTTGCTTTTATTGGTTAATTAATAAAGTTGTTTTGGCTACTGACTTAGCAGAGTAAAATACAGTAAGAAATCTGAAGAGAGAGAGAGA
>NW_004949099.1:21238271-21249820 GCF_000317375.1 Microtus ochrogaster | reverse complement strand
AGGAACCTTACTGGCAGGCCACAACCTCTCAGAGATACACAGATTAGTATAAATGGGTTAATTTAAGATGTAAGGGCTATATAGGAATATACCTAAACTATTGGTCAAACAGTGTTGTAATTGATATAGTTTCTGTGTGATTATTTGGGTCTGGGAGGCCTGGAAATGAATGACAAGTATCCACTTACATATGGCGCCAACATGGGCCAACTATGTTTATCCACATAAAACCTGAGAGACCTTGGGAAGGAATTCTAGATACAAAAGAACATAGTCAAGAACTGCTTCTTGGTGGTAGCATTTTCTTGGGTGGACTCTGCTAGAGACAAGCAGATGCACAATTCCTTTAAGAGAAGGCTTCTTGACTCACCGTTAGCAACAAAACTATACAGCTTCTTTAAGAAATGGTGGCTTCCTGGTTTGAGCTGTCAGCATAAAATCTGGTTCTTTGGGGGGAGGTCTTGCACTTAAATGGGGTTTGTGAGAAGGATGCTGCAAGTCGATTATTGGTGACATGCATCCCTGTAGCTAGGGTAGTGAGTATGAATGTCAGAGTTGGTGAATATACCTCTGCAGTGTTGAACAGGACAAAACCAACAGATAGGGCTATGGAGTTGCTCTTAGCCATGCCTTCTTTGCATTTAAGAAAAAAGATGCCCCTGGTAAGAAAATGATTACAGATACAGAATAAAACAGACTCAGGCAAACATAAAGCTCTAAATAGGTCACAGTGTATTTAAAAATACTTAGTCTTGGAAGAAAGAGGAAAAAAAAGAGTATACAAGAGTACAGACAGTCATAGATTAAAGGAGTAAAGATAATAACATGAATATTAAAAAGTAATACAGTTAAAAACAATCCACCTAAAGATGGAATATATACAGGGAGTCTGGATTATGTTTTTATATTACTGTTATATTGATATTAATTATGTTTTATATTATTGTTTTTTTTTCTTTTTTAAGACTTTGTGAATGAACTAAGTACAGAGAGACATTTCATTGTACGGGCTGCTAAGCTAAACCAACATATATATTTGAAAGTTATCTTGACTATAAAATTTGAGTCTAAGATTATGTTACTTTGAAAAAGTGATTCTGCTTTTGTTTACTCAAAAGCTGAGAACCTGATGATTCCTTCCAGGCTAATGTGGTTTGATGGAACAAAACCCACTGAAAGGTTTCCATGAATCCTAAAAATATTTTGCCCAACAAAGAGTAGAAAGCAGTTTGTAGAAAACAATGCCCAAATTCCCAAAATGATTGTTTATAAATGTCTGTTTTCATTTAAAGGTGTATATGATATAGAAATGAATGCTTTACACTGGTATGGACTTTAGTTTATTGGTACAAGTTTAAGGTTAATTTTGTTTATATATATATATATATACCTTATATAACATATATAATATATATGTATGTTATATAATGTACATATATCTTTCTACTTTTGTATAAGGTATTATGTGTTTGTGCAGCTCATTTAAAAACATAATGCATAATTAAAATTACAGATTAATAGTTATTTATAATGGTCAAACTTGTAGTCATGTTAGTTAGGTTTTCTAGATATATAGAGATATAATTCACTTAGCTAGATAATCTTCAACACTTCAAAGATATACAGAAAATGGCATTTAAAATGTTTTAAGATCATAGACTTTTCTTGACAGTGAGACATGTCTGCTTCTGGCAGCAGCAATTTCTTCAGAAAGGTTGATGGGCATTGAAGAAACTCATTATGGAGTTTATTAGCCACTTGGGCAAGAAACACTCTTGCCTGGACTCCTTGATGGTATATGGTATAAAGAGGACATGCAGGATCCACAGAAAAGTGACTGCTGAACATTCCAAAAAAATGGGATGGTTCTTTAGGGTTTCTGCTTCACAGAAGAAACTGCCAGACATTCTGCAGGACAAGCTGATAATATAGGTGAAACAGTCTTTCAAATTTCCTTCTCCATGTAAAATTCTGCCAGATTCTATGGGCCTATAGGCTGAAGATGTTTCCCCCAATGTTACATAAGAACTTTGGGTGACTGTCCAGGCAATGATGTGCCTCTGTCAATTCTAGAACTTTGAAAATGCTTACAATGCACTTCCTGTTTACTCAGGTGATATTATATCCTTCTGGGGTCTTTGATGGAGTTGAAGACAGATAGTTATAATTATAGTTTTCTTTAGTTATTATAAAAGATAAATTAAATATAAGACTTTAGACTCACAAAGAAATATTGTAACTAATTCTTGCTTGATACCTGTTTTGTTATACATAATTTTGCGATCTATGTTAAAGTTAAAACCTTCCTTTACATGTAGACAGAAAAGGGGGGTGTTGTTCTGTATTTCTTTTATTGTCAAGTGAATAAAGATGTTTTGGCCAATGACTTAGCAGAGTAAAGTTAGGCAGGAAATTTGAGTGTGTGTGTGTGTGTGTGTGTGTGTGTGTGTGTGTGTGAGAGAGAGAGAGAGAGAGAGAGAGAGAGAGAGAGAGAGAGAGAGAAGTTGTTGACAGAGTTTTCTGTCATGCCTGGTTCCCACAGACTTACATCCCAAAGAAATCACACAGAGTTCTACATTAACTATAAACTGATTGGTCCATTAGCTCAGGCTTCTTATTAACTCTTATAACTTATATTAGACCATTATTCTTATCTGTGTTAGCCACGTGGCTGTCACATCTTGCTTCTTCTGTGGCTGGTCAGGACTGCAGAGGAATGGGCTTTCCTCTTCCCAGAATTCTCCTGTTCTTGTTGACCTGCCTCTACTTCTTGTCTGGTTGTCCTGCCTATACTACCTGCCTAGCAACTGGCCAATCAGCATTTATTTAAAACATAATTGACAGAATACAGAATTGTCCCACACCAAGTAGTCAGAGTCAGAAAGATACTATGTAGCTGCTGAAGGAAAAGGACACCCTCCAGTACCTTATTCATAGGGCACAGCCTCATGGAGATACACAGATGAATAGAAATGAGTTACTTTAAGATGTAAGAGTTATCTAGAAATACTACTAAGCTATGGGTTATACAGTGTTGTAATTAATATAGGTTATATGTGGTTATTCAGGTCTGGGAAGCTGTGAAACCACTGAGCAGTCTTTGTTTACACATTACCACTCTTCATTTTCTTTTAGGTGTATTTCTTTTACCCCACTGTCCAGAGAGACAAAAAAGACAGGAGTAATTCTGTCTTGTACTTTATTGAGTTCACCTATCTGTAGCCTCTTTTATACCTGAGCTTGGGCCTCTAAAGACAAGTAAGAAGATCTATAATTGTCTAGGTTTTAGAACTCAAATACAAATAATACCAGCACATGAGCAGGATTTTGTTTAACTGAATTTTAATAGCTAATCTTTAATTTGTACAAAGAGAAAGGAACAAAATTTTAACAGATACACTAACAAAGGTTAAGTACTTTTCCCCATAAAATATACAACAACCCTGATATAATACATGGTCATTATCCAAAAATGTTAGGCCTTCAAGGGCAAATACAATGTTCATTTTGTCAGTACTAGGGATTGAGTATGATTTCCTAAACCAATTGTATAAGAGATAAATAATTTACATGAAGGATGGGATGTGGTTCTTTTTTCAATTGATTTTTATTGAGCTCTACATTTTTTCTGCTCCCCTCCCTGTCTCTCCCCTCCCCGCTTCAGCACTCCCCCAAAGTCCCCGTGCTCCCAATTTACTCAGGATATCTTGTCTTGTTCTACTTCCTATGTAGATTAGATCTATGTAAGTAGCAATATGTGACATAGATTAGGCCAGATAGGTAATATACAATATAGGGACTTAGAGGAAAAGTGATATTTATTAAGGACATTCTGCTTGGTGTCAGAAAATATTTGAGTTCATATTTTCTTATATTTGAAATTAAATAAATTGTTTACCTGTCTCTGAAGCATCATTTATATGTTCCTGTTACTGTTTAAAGAATTGAATAAACAATTTGTATTAGATATTTTGTAAAATATCTGTCACACAGTAAGGACTCAGTGGTGTTTACATAATTATAGTTCTGATAATGGGGTGCATGAACTTAAAGATGGTTAACAGTTAATCTAGAAGAAAATTAGTACATGCTGTAATAAAAAGAAAGTCTATCAGCTTTGGGAGAATTTGTATCCTTTGACTTCTTAAATGACATGGGCACAGAACAGACTCTAGAAAATATACCTTATGTCTTCCTCTCCAGCTCACAGATCGGAAGAATCCTTAGATCCTTGTAGAGCCACATACTCTGGTGAGCTTGTCCAACTTGGTCCACCATTCCGTTCTTTAGATGTGAGTTTATCTGAGAATCCTCATATGGTTTGATTGCTAGTGAGATAAAAATAATCACAACTTGTAGTAGTGTGGGAAATATTTTAGTGAGGGAAGTTGACCTCACAGCCCTAGTACTAAAATCCAATGGAGCTTAGTAACTTTCATTTCTAAATGTTCTGGGCAAACAGCTGAACATATTTTTATTACAGCCTTCCTGCCAAATAATTATAAATTCTGAGACATCTTTGTGTCTTTATATACATCCAACCAAATATCATGGTTAATTTCTTACTGCAAAGTTATGTAACACATGAAAGCAAGATCAAAAGTGATGTTTTTACAAAGCTAATTAATTTTGTATTGGTAAGTATCCTCCTTTCTAACTTAATCTGACATACCTATAGAGGTAACAGCTTAACTTCTTAACCACCAATATTGATCTTTGCATGAAATTAGTGGCATTATCTGTGAAAAGAACCCTGGATTTAGGCTATGGCTTCTTGGTATTTTCAGCTATTTGGCTTCAGGACCATGGAGAGAAAATCATCCTCGGGTAATCCCCTTTTTTTCTCTGCCAGTCTTCAAAATTCTACTAATGGTTTGTTTGTTGGGTTTTGTTTTTGTTTTGTAATCTTCAAAGACCAATTTGTACTGCCCAAATATTCTTGGATGTGTGGTCTTCTATTGGTGTATGTTCTGCTTAGCAAGGTCTACACTTTTAGATAAAATTGTCTCCCTCCCTCCCAACAGCTAAAAGTTAACAGTAGTTCTAAGGCTAGAGGTGGGATTATATATATATAACTCCCATCTTCATGCTAGGACGTGATCTCTTCTTGATTTTTTTTTTTTTTTGGTTTTTTGAGACAGGGTTTCTCTGTGGCTTTGGAGCCTGTCCTGGAACTAGCTCTTGTAGACCAGGCTGGTCTTGAACTCACAGAGATCCGTCTAAATCTCTTCTTGATTTTTATCGAGCTTAAAAACATATAAAGCAAAAGGGCACAAAGTTGGGTGGGTATGGGAGAGGGTAGTTCTGGGAAGGGTTGTGGGGGAGGAAGATGAATGTGATATTATTTTTAAGTTGTAAAAGAATAGAAAAATTATATCCAAAGAAAAATGCCTTCCTCTGCATGGGAGAGGTGCATACACTGTGCACACTGTAAGATGCTGGAGTGTTGTCATGGTGACCTATTTGATCTTATTTTCTTCTATTGCAACAGCTTTGCATTTGTTCTTTGCATGTTCAAAGATCCCTTAGAAGCTAGTTAGATATGTCTGTCAAGACAATGGCAGCTGAATGTCTTCCAAAAGCAGCCCTTAAGAATGAGAGATACTTCCTCTACCTCAGAGAATGTAGATGTTATAGAACTCTGGACATTTTTAGTCTCCCACATCAAATAAGCACCCAAGAAGGTGCAAACGAAGCTTCTAAATCTGCTCTGAATATCTGACAATTCCCATGCATATTTTTAGCAACTCTTCCCTTAGAAGGGATTTTCTCACTTCAAATTGTTATAATAATTGGATTTTACATATGCTGTCAAGTTTATTAATGGCTAGCATTTGTGTTGAAGACCGCTGGCATTTATGGATTTAGCATAAGCAATTTTGACTGTTTGCAGATGACCCTGATAGTTCATGACACACTTTGATTTCAGATTGTGCTGAGGCACATATTGAAATGGAGCACATAGATAAGCTGATGTGTGGGAGCAAGTCATGTAGCTAATGGGTAATTCTAACTTTCTGCCTGACACCCACATCTCAATATGCTTTTATTATTCTCTCTTCACTGGTTTATGGTAATTCATCTGTAGCAAGTGAAACCTTTGCTGCTGGGTGAAAAATGTCCATAACTCACAGCAAAACTTCAACAAGGTTGAAAAGGATAGCAGACATGTTGGCTCTGAGCACAAAAGAAAACCAAAATGAAATGTAAGTCCAGAGGAATTCAGATGGATTTTTAAAGAATAAAGAATTTTCAGAACTGAATTCAAAAGTGGAAGATAGATTTCAACTCTTAGACCATCATTAACTGGTTTGTGAGGCTGAGTACACGGTTTATTATGCAATACAATTTTTGCATTCTTTTCTCTTTTTGCTTTATTTGCTGCCACATACATGAAGTTATAAAGACAAGTTAGATAATATTGTCAGTTGATTATTCCATTTCGATGTCTGTCACTTCAATGTCCTCATAATCATGATAGTTTTCTTTATTCTCATTTCTGAAGATCTGTATTTTGTGGCATTTTCATGAATCCTGAATTCTCTAAGCCAAGGTCTGCATTCCTCCTCCATTCTATGGTTTAGCAGGTATGTTCAATATTTTGAAAATGCAATATGATATCATCATCTACAAAATCCATACATGAGACTCTACCATTTAGAGCAACAAAATAATACAACACCTTCCCAGCTCTCTCTCTCTCTGTACACACACACACACACACACACACACACACAAACACACACACGTGCAGGTACTCATGGAGGATAGACAAAGGTATTGGATATTCTAGAGCTAAAATTAGTTTCACATAGTTGGTAGTCACTCAATGTGAATCCTGGAAACCAAACTGGAACCTCTGTGAGAGCAGCAAGTACTAATAACTTCACAGTCAACTCTCTAGACCCAACCTCATGTTTTAATAAGTTACTATTTGTGTTGGCTTGATTCATAGCTATCCTTGGTTTGCTATGTGGCCTGTGGCCTGCAGATAGGACATGCCTGCCAGAGCATCTATATTAAAATGTCCTCCCAAAATAAGTGAGAGGTTTAGACTCTCAATGAAAAGGAAGTTTTGCATTCTTTCCTTACCCCTTCTTACTCTCTGTTTCTCAGTTTCTGGGAATCCTTTCTTTCCTGTTCAGACTTTCAGTCATGTATACTAGATACCAACACAAGGACACACAATCTTGTCACTAAAATACCCCTTGTAACACAAAAAGAACCCTCCCTAAGGGTATATTCAATACTGAGGATATCAGCATGAACTATAGAAACAATTCTTTTTAGGGGTAGAATTGAGTCTTTTTTGAGAAGCACATGAATACAAACTACTCGCATTCTGTTCTGGTTATGGGGATATTTTTTAGTTAAAATCTGTTTTTGAGAAAGAACAGTACATTCTGTGTCTCACTGGCATAGATTTCCTAACTGTAGGATGCACAGGAGGAAGGAACGTCATGCTTTCATCTCTGGAACTCAGTGAACCTTAATGTGTATTTGCATATCAAATCTCTATAAATCTTGATCTAAATATGTCTATTTTATGAATAAACTTAATGCAATTTCCACCCAGGCTTTGACAAATTCTTTATTGATTCTTCCAGTTCCATACCTTGCAGTAACCTTTGACCAGACTCACAGCTTGTCCAGTATATGTGGGAATGAATTACTTACAATTTACATAAGAAACCTAAGTATAAGAAATTTAGCCAAAGTTTAGTTGCAGATGTGAACAAAATTAAGCCATTTTGTCTATATAATTGCACTTTGAGGTGTTGATTTTCTCTGTGGTTTTGTTCATGCAATACTCAACAAACTTATGCATCTGTTTAGTTCAATTAAACACCTAATTAATTCAACTGAGAGAAATAGTGAAACCACTTATCTGACCATATTGATCAGCCAGTTCGATTGAAATAGCTCATCTGCCACCTTATTCAGGTTGAAATGTGTTGGACATTTTTCCCCTGATGAAAAATAAAGGGAGAATTTTACAGAATTGACTGAATCAATAAATTTCCCTCTCATTCTGAAGAGGTAGTCTTATTCAGTAATAGAACAGCAGGACCATGCTTGATCTGAACATATTAAAATTAACAGTTTATAAAGCTTGGGAGGAAGATAATATGATTTTACTTGAAGGGAAAATGGATAGAAGCTTTCTAAAATGGATAGAAAGATCACTTTGGCTCACCCAAAAAAGCTGGCGATGGAGACCTTTTCCTTTATGAAGGAGGAGGACTTGCCAGGGTCAGAAGCAGACTGACAAATGTTTCCTCAAGGTGACCCCAAGGAAAAGATTTCAGAATACCCAGGGGAACCACAAAAGTCAGAGCAATAATTCTAAACAGCTTACTGAAGTAATGAGGCAAAGTTCAAAGTCAGAGTAGAATTCCTCGTATGAAGAGGCAGAAAGTTATAGAAGACACTAAATTCATATGTTTAGCAAAGATGATCTGGACATCACACACCTCACCAAGACCCGCTTATGTGCTGTTTCACAGTCTATCCGGGGGGGGGGTTAGTTTGTGTCTTCTTTTTTTTTTAATTTTTTAAAATTTATTTATTAAAGATTTCCGTCTCTTCCCCGCCACCGCCTCCCATTTCCCTTCCCCTCCCCCAATCAAGTCCCCCTCCCTCCTCAGCCCGAAGAGCAATCAGGGTTCTCTGCCCTGTGGGAAGTCCAAGGAACCCCCACCTCCATCCAGGTCTAGTAAATTGAACATCCAAACTGCCTAGGCTCTTACAAAGCCAGTATGTGCAGTAGGATCAGAAACCCATTGCCATTGTTCTTGAGTTCTCAGTAGTCCTCATTGTCCGCTATGTTCAGAGAGTCCAGTTTTATCCCAGGCTTTTTCAGACCCAGGCCAGCTGGCCTTGGTGAGTTCCCAATAGAACATCCCCATTGTGTCAGTGCCTTGCTCATGGATTGGGAGGATCAACATATTAAAAATGGCAATTCTACCAAAAGCAATCTATAGATTCAATGCAATCCCCATCAAAATCCCATCAAAATTCTTCACAGATCTGGAGAAAACAATAATCAACTTCATATGGAAAAACAAAAAACCCAGGATAGCCAAAACAATCTTATACAACAAAGGATCGTCCAGAGACATTACCATCCCTGACTTCAAACTCTACTACAGAGCTATAGTATTGAAAACAGCTTAGTATTGGCATAAAAACAGAGAAGTCGACCAATGGAATCGAATAGAAGACCCTGACATTAACCCACAAACCTATGAACACCTGATTTTCGATAAAGGAGCTAAAAGTATACAATGGAAAAAAGAGAGCATCTTCAACAAATTTTGCTGGCAAAACTGGATGTCAACCTGTAGAAGAATGAAAATAGATCCATATCTATCACCATGCACAAAACTCAAATCCAAATGGATTAAAGACCTCAATATCAGTCCGAACACATTGAACCTGATAGAAGAGAAAGTGGGAAGTACTCTACAACACATGGGCACAGGAGACCACTTCCTACGTATAACCCCAGCAGTACAGACCTTTAGGACCTCATTGAATAAATGGGACGTCCTGAGACTGAGAAGCTTCTGTAAAGCAAAGGACACTGTCGCTAAGACACAAAGGCAACCCACTGACTGGGAGAAGATCTTCACCAACCCCGCAACAGACAAAGGTCTGATCTCCAAAATTTATAATGATCTCAAGAAACTAGACCGTAAAAGGCTAATCAACCCAATTATAAAATGGGGCACTGAGCTAAACAGAGAATTCTCAACAGAAGAAGTTCAAATGACCAAAAGACACTTAGGGTAATGCTCAACTTCCTTAGCAATCAGGGAAATGCAAATCAAGACAACTTTAAGATAGCATCTTACACCTGTCAGAATGGCTAAAATAAAAAACACCAAGGATAGCCTTTGCTGGAGAGGTTGTGGAGAAGTTTGTGTCTTCTTTATCTTTGTTTTTTCTTTGATTTTATTCTTATACAAATGCCCTCCTTTCCCAGATTCACCTTTGGAGCATTTTGTGTACACCCCTCATCTTTTCCTCTGCTGTGGGTTATTACACAAGAGTTCCTACATTTCGACTATAAATCCAGCCCCTTACTTACCTGATCATTTTATGCTTTGCAAGGATTATCATAGCTGCTTTCACAGGACAATACATAAGCAGAACAGTGCGTGAAAAACATGGAGGATTTGTGTGGAGTGAAAATACTAAAATTGAGATTGAATTTTTGCGGTTTGGTCTTAGGGCCTAGCATTTTAAGAATTTTACTTACCAGACTTGAACATCACTTTCTTTTCTCCCTTTTCCCCAAATCCCTAGGAAAATATTCTCTTTTCTTCAATACTCATTAAACAACATCTCCATTCCATGGTCATATCTGCCTTTATGGTCCTCTGTTTTGTAGTGTCTCCCTTCAAAACCACTCAAGCCACCCTTCCCATTTTCCACACTCCTTAGGAGAAAATGTTTTCCCCAGTTTGTTTCCTAGAATATTTTTCCTGAGAAATATTGTTCAATCTCAGTTCTCCTCTTTCCTTCTCAGAGATAATTACTCATTCAAAATCTTTGTGAATGTTCTTATCTCTGAAATGTTTAGCTTGTATCTATATAGTCATAAACAATATATATAATAGAGCTTCAGGCTTGTATCACCCACATACAGATTTCTTTCAGGTTGAACAGGTCCTCTGAAGCTAACCCAATTTCAGTTTTTCTCAAATATAAGTTCTATATTTGATGCTTCTGTGAATAGCTGTGTGTGTTACTTATTTGTGTATCTGTAATTTCCTTAGCTCTTGATTAAAAACTTGTCATTTCTAACCTTTCCTGATGGACAGCTGTGTGTAAAAAGTTCCAGTCAATAATGACAGACAGAAAACTTTGTTAATTTGAATGGATCTTACCATTTTAGTTTGCATATTATTACTAATAGTTAAAATGAGCAAGTGCTCATATTCTCTTTCTTTTAAAATTGTTTTTATTGAGCTATATATTTCCTCCTCTCCCCTCCTTTCCTCTCCCCTTTCCTTCTACCCTTTTCCATAGTCCCTATGCTTTGAATTTACTCAGAAATCTTGTCTTTTTCTTTTTCATTGATTTTATCGAGCTACACAATTTTCTCGGCTTTGCTCCCTTCCTCTCCCCTCCCCTTCAACCCTCTCCCATAGTCTGCATGCTCCCAATTTATTTAGGAGATCTTGTCTTTTTCTACTTCCCATGTAGACTAGATCTATGCAAGTCTCTCTTAGTGTCTTCATTGCTGTGTGATTGTGGTTTGTAGGCTGGTTTACTTTGCTTTATGTTTAAAAACCACTTGTGAGTGAGTACATATGATAAATGTCTTTCTGGGTCTGGGTTACCTCATTCAATATGATGTTTTCTAGCTTCATCCATTTGCCTGCAAATTTCAAGTTGTAGTTATTTTTTTCTGCTGTGTAGTACTCCATTGTGTAAATGTACCACATTTTCCTTATCCATTCTTCAGTCAAGGGGCATTGAGGTTGTTTCCAGATTCTGGCTATGACAAACAATGCTGCTATGAACATAGTTGAGCACAT
>NW_004949099.1:21203237-21238121 GCF_000317375.1 Microtus ochrogaster | reverse complement strand
GTTTGCACTGCCACCACCAATGGATGAATATTTCCTTTACCCCACATCCTCTCCAGCATAAGTTGTCATCAGTGTTTTTGATCTTGGTCATTCTTACAGGTGTAAGATGGAATCTCAGAGTTGTTTTGATTTGCATTTTTCTGATGGCTAAGGATGTTGAACATTTCCTTAAGTGTCTTTCAGTCATTTTAGATTCCTCTGTTGAGAGTTATCTGTTTAGGTCTCTACACCATTTTTTATTGGATTATTTGTTCTTTAGAGGACCAATTTATTGAGTTCTTTGTATATTTTGGAGACTAAACCTCTGTCTGATGTGGGGTTAGTGAAGATTTTTTTTTCATCCTGTAGGCTGCCATTTTGTTTTGCTACCTAGGGCACGTTCCTCTTCCATGGGCTGTATATCCACAGTCATTTTTCCTTACAGTGTTAGTTATCCTTCTGATTAATTATTTGATTTGTCAGTCTCTAAATGTTTTATCTCTACCACTTGCTGACATTTATCCAAGAAGCTTCTCTTTGTTTCTCTGCAAATAAATTTCTACTTAGGAAAAATGGAAAGAATAATAGGACCAATGACTTTGTTGTTTGAGTTGAACATTGAAACATTCAGAACCGTGCCTAATATGTAGTTGGTTTGGATTATCAGATTATTTTAAAATTAGGACAATATGTTCATGTTCTTGCTTGGCCAGCTGCTTGTTTTTCTATACATAATTTTTAAATTTTAATGTAGCAAGGTCTTTCTTTGTGGCTTTTGGATTTGAGCCTTGTTTGTGACCGTGTTCTGTGCTCTTCTGTGCCAATCCCTGCTCTGCTCTCAATTTATTGGACATAACTTGTTTATATTCTATACTCTATGAGTAAAATCATGTGGCAACTTTCTTTCACTGATTTCTTTGACTTGGTCCTGCCCAGGTTCACCCATGCTAGGACATGGGGAAAAGCTGGTTTTCAGGTGTGAGTGTATAACTAGTGCATAAATAGTTTTGGTACTGTGATGTGTACCAAGTCACCACATCAACCTTTAATACAACACATAAGCCTCTTAGGAGAAAAAGATTTGTAATATGTTCACAAGGTGAGATGGCTATGCTAATTGCTTATGTTTGATTATGACATGGGGCATACATGCATTTAAACACGATATTGTACCCTGTTTTTGTTTGGGTTTCTATTGTTGTAATGAAATACCATGACCAAACAAAGCAACCTGGGGGAGGAAAGGGTTTATTTGGCTTACTCTTCCACAGAACTGTTCTTCATAGAAGGAAGTCAGGGCAGGAACTCAAACAGGGCCTGAACCTGGAGGCAGGAGCTGATGCAGAGGCCATAGAGGGGTGCTGCTTACTGGCTTTCTCCCGATGACTTCCTCAGCCTGTTTTCTTATAGAACTTAGGATCAGCAGACCAAGAGAGGTACCACCCACACTGGGCTGGGCCCTTCTTTATCAATCACTAATGAAGAATTTGCTCTACAGACTATCCTGCATCAGGATCTTATAGAAGCATTTTCTCAGTTGAGGGTCCCTCCTCGCAGATGACTCTAGGTTCTGTTAAATTGACATAATCTATCCAGCACATTCCCATAGGTATGTACAGTAACTCTGTGACAATAAAGTTTTAAAGAAAGCATTTCATGCTTTAACATAAAAACATGCTCTTGCATTTTTTAGTTATAATCTACCTGGAAATGGAATAGCATAGGGCTTTACCTGCATCATTTCCCTCCTGATAAACAGGCATTTTTTTGTGGCATCATTAGGTGTCAGGGCTTCTCTTCTTGCTGACTCTCTCTGTTTTTAGCCTCTGTCACACCCCATGTTTCCATTTACAGCTGGCATTATTCTAAGTCTCTCTACTTTGTGCTGTTGATCAGCTTGCCCATCCTTATAACCTTTCAATTTCTGATTTTCCAATTTTCTGCCTTGGAACCTCAAAAATTCTTTTTTTTTTTGGAGCCTTTAAAAATGTCTCTGCTTTCCAAGTAACATTGTCCCTTTCCTTTAGGTGTGTTGGTTCCACAAAACTAGGCAGCATTTATATTTTCCAGGTGCTTATAGTAATCACTTGCATTTATGAAGTAAATTTTCTTGTTCTATTGGTTTCCAGGGTTAGCCTGGGAGATATGCTAACTGTAGACATCTAACTCTATAGTGAATGTTAGAGTGGGAGACCTTGAATATTTATTCACCATGAAATCAGCTCTATCAAGCAGAATGCTTTGATTCATGTTTGCAAGTAGAATTTCCACTTCCTATGAAATAGAGTGATGCTTTCAATCAATGTTTGTTGCCTCTATAACTCTTCTGATTCTGATAATATAGATTTTAATAAAGAACATACCTATTTATTTTTGTAGTATTTTATTTATTTTTTGAATATTTCATTTACTTACATAGACATACCCATTCATCACTACCTTCATCCAACATCCCCTTCCAGATTTCCCCACTCCATCTTCCTCCAAACACCATGTCCTCTTCTTCTTTTAAGCTAATAATCCCCTGAATTCAGTTAATGCTGCTCTTCGGCTCATGGGGTGGGATCATCTACTGGGTATGGGCAACTTACCAGCAGTCATGTCCTCAAATGAGTGACTCTCCTTCCCTTAGGAGCTATCAACAGTTGATAATTTTTCCATCACAGGTGGGGCCTTGGAAGGCCCTCTACCATTTATGTCATAATTTTGACTGAATTAATCTTGTGCAGATATTGTACAGGTGCTGTGCATTTATGCATACAACAGTCATGCTGTGTCCAGAAGTCTGTATTCAATAGTTGTCCCCACCCCAACTGCCAGCCCTCTATTTCTGCCTACTTCTCCATGATAGAACATGCCTATTTAAAACCCATGAAGTATGGAATTCTTTACAAAATATCCCAGAGCTTATCATTTGCCTACAATAATTGAAAAACATATAAAGTGCCTTTGGTATTAGAAATTAAATATCTGGAAATGACCACACCACTATTTTTGTTTAACACAGACTGACACAATTCTCATAGTGTCACTCACAGGTTGAAATCCCATTCAGCTCTTTATAGAAAAGAATGCCTCGTATTTCAGAGACCTGACTCTGCTGTGGATTGATTTGCTGTCATGGATTTCAACAATCCATTAGGAAAGGAGGCAGAAATAGTGAATTAATTTGAAACTCTTTGTTGGTGTGGATGAAGTGAGAAAAGTATTTATAAAACCATTAATCATACTTCAGAATGCCTGAAAATGAATCAGAGGACAGATATAATAACTGCATCTCCATCAGCTTTGGCTCAGCACTTCGAGAAGTCTTATTTAAGTGTTACTGTGTTATACCTATTTTTCCCCCATTTCTTTTATTTTGATAAATATATCTTGTCACAGAATCATATCTGCGCAGCTATGAGAAATAGATTCTAACCCAGTATATTCAGTTTAAATCAATACAGGAAAAAAAACAATAAGCTATGGAAATGTAAATCAGGTCAAATATAATTTTTAATATAATATAAAAACATGCTGTGAAGTTGTAGCCTCTTTGTACTTTACTTTTAAGTCATTTCTAAATTTGATCCTAGCCTATCTGTTTACCTTCAGATACTTATTAAAGAAAGACTAAAAGAAATTTTTTCTCTTTCTTTTTGTGTTACTGTTTTCTTTTTTTAATCTTTTTTTCCGTTTATTTATTTATTAAAGATTTCTGTCTCTTCCCTGCCACCTCCTCCCATTTCCCTCCCCCTCCCCCAACCAAGTTCCCCTCCCTTGTCAGCCCATAGAGCTATCAGGGTTCCCAATGAGGACTACTGTTTTCTTTTTTGAAATTAAAATACAGTTACATCATTTCCCACTACCCTTTTCTGCCTCTTATTCCTTCCCTGTCCTTTTGCTTCCTCTCAAATTCATAGCCTCTTTTTCTTTAATTGTTGTTTGTGCATATATATTTACAAATATGCATGTGCAAATATGTACATATATATGCATGTATTTATATATGTATGTATATGTATGTGCATATATTTGCAAATATGCATGTGCAAATATGTACATATATATGTATGTATATATGTATGTATGACAAGTTGTTTAGTCAATTGAATCAATGCTTGTATGTATATGATTTCAGGGCTAGTGATTGGGTATTGGATAAATAATTAGAGGACTCCTTCTTGGGGAATACTGTTTCTCCTTAGCTGTATATAGTTCTTAGTTAAGAGGTGGGACCATGTGAGATTTCCCCTTCCATATTAACATATCTCCTGGTGTTGTATTTATTCAGATGTGAGAGTATGGGTGAAGCTTCCTTATCACTGCTAGAAGACACAGTCTCACAGATGGTTTCCTGTTTCTCTGGCTTTTATAATTAATTGGTTAATCGTTTAACACATCTGGAACAAAGTTTCACCTTCCTCCACTTCTTCCAGTTCCTCCCTCTCGCCTCCCTTCTGGTCCACTCCCCCATCCGCTCCTCCTGCATTTCTATTGTGAAAAGGGCTAGCCTCCCATGGACATTTACAAAACGTGGCATATCAAGTTATAGTAACACTAAACACTTCGCCTTGTATTAAGGCTGGACAGGGTAACCCAATATGAAGAATAAGGTTCCAAAAGCCAGTAAATGATTCAGAGTCAGCTCCTGCTCCCACTGTTAGAGGAGTTCCACAAGAAGACCAAACTCCACAACTTTCACATATATGCAAAGGACTAAATCTGTCTCCTGCAGGCTCCCTGGCTGTTTGTTCAGTCTCTGAGCTTCTATGAGCTCAGGCTAGCTGATTCCATGAGTTTTCTTGTGAGGGCCTTGCCCCTTCTGGCTAGTACAATCCTTCTTCCCTTCTTCAGCAGGATTCCCCCAAGTTCAGCCTAATGGTTAACTGTGGGTTTCTGCATCTGTTCCCATCAGTTGCTGGATAAAGCATCTCTGATGACTATTGTGCCAGGCACAGATCTATGAGTATAGAAGAATAGCATTAGGCATCATTATATCGACTTGTTTGCCAGTCATGTTTGATTTTACCCTAGGTCTCTGGGTCATTCAACCTCTGGGTCCTGGCATTCAAGACAATGTCAGGGGTGGGCTAATTTTCATGGCATGGGTCTCAGGCTGAAACTCCCAGGAATCTACAAAGATAACCCCAGATAAGACTCATACTTGATACTGGAGTCCCCTCTGTGTGCTGTGATTACCATAAATGAATAAAAAACTGCTTTGGACCTATAGCAAGCCAGACCTTAAATAGGCAGGGAAAGCTAGGCTCAGTGCTGGGAGAAAGAATAGCAGAGTCAGAGAGACACCATGGAGCCACTGCCAGAGTCAGACATGCTGAAATTTGCCAGTAAGCCACTGCCATGTAGTGATGCACAGATTAATGAAGATGGGTTAAATTAATATGTAAGAGTTAGCCAATAAGAAACTAGAACTAATAGGCCAAGCTGTGATTTAAATAATAAGGATTCTGTGTGATTATTTCAGGGCTGAGCAGCCGGGAACTAACTAGCAGCTTCTTCCAGCACCTACTAACTTAAGATATAAGCCTGAATTTATCATATCCTGTGACCAGGAAAGACTTCCAATGAAGGGACTGGGGCACCAACCCAGAAAAATAAACTTTGACCTACAGTCTGTCTTGCCTATGGGGTATGCTTGGATAAAGGTAGCACAGAGATTGTGGGAATAACCAAGTAATGGCTTTTAAAATTTTTATACTCACGTTTCTCTAAATGTTAGATGCAGGTGTTATAGATACATTGACTGGAACTTAGTACTGCACAATCTATTGTTCTCTGTATTTTGTCCAGTAATGGTCTCTGTCTATTGTAAAGATTCTTTGATGAGAGGTCAAAACTATACTGGCAAGTACTATGCAAGCTTTCAGTGGATGGAAGTAACCAATAGTCTTACTTATCTGTGACACCTATGAACCACAGCAATGACCAGCATGGCAAGGTATTCTTAAGGGTACAATAGTGGCTCCTATATTTTGTTAGTAATAAACAACTATCTAATTAGACTGAAAGCTACTCGACAAGAGGGAAGTCATGTCTAGTACCAGAAACCTAGTCAACTATCAGGGGCTAGTTGGGGTGATGGATATTAAGAAACCTACTACTACCCTTAATTAAACTAGCATAATCCTGGATACTTATCATGATAGTTACATTTCAAATTATACATAAGCCAACATTTGATCTTTTAGATGCTATTACAGATGTACTGTAATGATAAGAAAATGTCTTAAAATAATAGACAATTGGAATTTAACTGAAGTAAAAATAAAGGAGAACCTAAGATGGTTGATCAGAAGTAGTGTTCTTGACTTGCTGGTTTAATCTGTGAATAATTTTCTGGAATATCATTGCTGGTTATGTTTCTTGAAAGTGAAACTTGAACCTTGTTGATCACATGGAAGTTCAAATAACAGCAAAAGTTCAGTAATTAATAATATAACTCCTTGTTTCCATTTCAAAATAAAGGTAAGAGAAGAAGAAAAGGCAAATCATTATGGAATATTGAATGAAAACTAAGACTATATATTTTTACTAAAATGATATCATTATTAAAAAATATAATAGCTGGCTGGAGGGATGACTTAATGGTTAAGAACATATCTGCTCTTGCAGAGGACCTTGTTAGGGTCCAGCATCTATAACAGGAAGCTCACAACAGCCTGTAACATCTGATGCCTTCCTCTGTCCTTCTTGGGCACTGCACTCATGGGCACATGCCTGCCTCCTATAGACACACAATTAATAATAAAAAAATTAAGCTCCAATCTATGCATTTAGAAGAATATCATTAGGGATTCATCCAGCAACTGATGGAAGCAGAAACAGAGACCCATAGTCAACATTGGGCAGAGCTCAGGGAATCCTTCAGAAGAGGGGGAAGAATGGTAGGAGCCAGTGGGGTCAAGGAAACCACAAGAAAACTCACAGAATCAACTAACCTGGGGCTCATAGGGCTTACAGTGACAGAATGGACAACCAGCGAGCCTGCAGGATACTACCCTATACTCTCTTATAGTGATGGCTGTGTACCTTGTTCTTCTTGTAGAACTCCTAATAGCGAAAACTTGGGCTGTCTTTGATGCTGTTGCCTGCTTTTGGCACTGATTCCTCCTCCCAGATTACCTCGTCCATCCAACCTTAAGAGAAGAGAAGATGCTTAGTCTCAGGCAACTTGATATACTAAGGCTAGCTGATAGCTATGGGAGGCATCCTCATATCTGAAGAGAAACAATGGAGGAGGAGGTGAGGGAAGAAGGGAATGAGAGAACAGACCCAGAGGAAAGGAGGAGTGGAGAAATCTCTTAGTACGTAAAAACAAAGACAAAAATAAATAAAAACAAAAAAATGAAAGATTCAGTCAAATTGTTATCCATATTTTAAACATCATTTTTGGAAGTTCTAGTCCAATTTTCTAAGACTAGCATAGCATTAAGAAGAGAGATATTTGTAGAATGAAATATTTCCCAAAGATTATATAATCATATACGTTCTAACCAAGGAAATTCTATTAAAAGTGTCAGGAGAATTCAGTGAAGTAGTTACATTTGATAAGAACATCATAGAAGTAACAGTAATTTCCCTTCATGTTAAGAATAGCCAGCTAGAAATTGAAGTGAAAAAAATAATTCCCAGTAAACAAAGCTTTGAGAGACCTAAAAATTAACTTAATAAGAAAGATCAAAGACCATGTTAAAAGAAATGCATAAAGTTTAAAAACTACTAAGCAAGACTTGGGTAAATTGAGATGGAGGCACATATTCTGAAATCACATTACTATACATATGTCAACTCTTCAAATTAATGTGTGAATTTACTATAAATATTTGACAGATCACAGCATGCATGAATGTGTCAAAACCTGATGTAAGTGGATTTCACAAGATTGAGAGCTTATTTTTTCAAACTACTGGGTTTCATGGACCGTATTTTATGTAGGCATGTCAGTGACTTAAGAAAAGGCCATACTATTAGGAAAGAAATAGAAGTCTGTAAGAAAAGTTATAATAACCACCATGTTACAATAACCACCATGCTTTTAATTAGAAAACAAGTATTTGTTGTGACCTGTAACTTTATAAGACAAAAGAACATAATTTCTTTTGTACAACTAAAATTCTATAAATTTGATTGCTGTGTGACAATGGTCTTCTGTTCTGTAAAGATTTGTAACTTTCTGTCCGGTGCTTTGGCTATCCTGGATTTTTTGTTTTTCTATATAAAGTTGATTATTGTCTTTTTCGAGCTCATGAGGAAGGGGGACTTGATCGGGGGAGGGGAGGGAAATGGGAGGCAGTGGCGGGGAGGAGGCAGAAATCCTTAATAAATAAATAAATTTAAAAAGAAATAAAAAAAAAGATTTGTAACTTTTACTGGTTTAATAAAATGTTGTTTGGACAGTAGCTGGGCAGGAAATAGAGGTTGGGCAACCAGAACAGGAGAGTTATGGGAAGAGGAAAGACTCAGCCTGCAGTCAGTACCCAGACACAGAGGAAGCAAGATGAGAATGCCTCACAGGTAAAAGGTGCCAAGCCATGTGGCTAGCACAAACAACAATTATAGGTTAATTTAATATGTAAGACTTAGTTAATAAGAAAACCTGAGCTAATAGTCCAAACAGTTCATAATTAATGTAGACCTCAGTGTGTTTCTTTGAGACTGAAAAGCTACAGAACATAGTGGAACAGAAACCTCTGTTAACAAATGATGCCAATGTGGGCAACTATATCCACATAAAACCTGACAAGCTTGAGAAGTAATTCTAGACACAAAAGAACAGAGTTAAGCACTGCCTCTTGGTAGCAGCATTTTGGGGGGTGAGTTCTCTTTGCTAGGGGCAAACACATCTCATTTAAGAGAAGCTCAGCTTTAGTTGAAAAAGCCTTGCAGCTCTTTTAAGAGGCTTCACCACCAAACACTTAAATGGTGTTTATGAATAGCCAACAGCATGTTTCATAGTGGTAGCATGAACCTTAAAACTACATAGTGTTCTGGCAATAGACATGGCTCCTGCCAGTACCTCCACCATGAAGCTAGACTCAGAAATTAAGGAATGGTGGGATCCAGCTGTCAAAGCCACAGCTTTAATACTAGTCATATCACTTAGCAAATTAAAGACTCATGTGGTCATAAAAGAGGGATACACAGTAAAGTAAATTCAGATGAAAAATAAACCATCTATCTGTGTTTAAAAATATATTTTGGGTTTGGGGGGGAAAAAAAAGGACAGGGTCCTTTAAAAAAAGAGAAGGAAAGAAAAGAAAGGAAGTAGATGGGTGTTATGGCAGACATATTTAATCCAAGCACTTGGGAGGCAGAGGTTAAATTTTCATTTGGAAGTGATTATCAATTGGACATAGCTTCTGAGTTAGAAATAAAGCATGTGTCCACTTCTTTCAGGACTAGGTTCTTATCTAGTAAAGACCCATGCAGGGTCTCTGTGAGAGACCTCTGTCTTTGTGAATTCATATGTGCACTGATCATGTTGATTTAGAGATTATTTATTGGTGTTCTCCATCCTGACTGGCTCTTACACACTTTTCTTCCTCATCCATAAGGTTCCCGATGACCCAATGGGAAAGATTTGATAGAGACATCCCTTTTAGGACTGTGTGTTTCAAAGTCTCTCATACTATACATTTTCTAGCTTTGGGTCTCCGTAGCTATTCAAGAAAGCTTCTCTGGAAATGGCTGACTAAGGCACTGATCTGGGTATAGAAGAATGTAATTAGGAGTCATTTTACTCCTTTTTTTTTTTTTTGAGCAGTGGTATTTGGTTTTATCCTAGATCCTTGGGTTATCTGTCTCAGGTTCTTGGTCACTCAGGCAATATTGGTATGTTTCCAGTTTATGTAGTGAGTCTTAAGTCAAATCAGTTATTAGTTGGTTACTCCCACAAGCTATGTACCATCATTGCCTTAGCTTATGTTTCAGGGAGTACAGCATTAAATATCAAAAGGTTTGTGGTTAGGTTGTTTCTTTGTTGGTATGCAAAGTACATTTCTGTAGCAAAAAATGCTAGAACTTAGAATTTAAGGCTCCACAAAGAAACTAGGTCAACTTTTCCATGTTCAATGAATTGTGTAACTGTTGTCTTCTGCAATTTGGCTTTGCTACCAGTTTACAGAGAACAACTTATAGTCTTGGCAAGAGCCTGAGTTGTTTGGGGATTGCCAATGGGACTCTTTAGGCCAACAACTCAATTAGATTCAACCCAATCCCAGTACTTGCAGCTTCATTTGGTGACAAGAGATGGCCACTTAGGGCTCTTGTCTCCCCATTATTTTGTGATCTCAGCTAGATTGTCTTCATATATGTATATAATTTATGAAGCTTATACTATATTAGGTTTCCATACTGCCCCTCAAATGTTTCTTAATTTTACCTATATTTCCTTCCTCATCCTTTTAAGTTTGGGAAAATATAATCAAAATTATTATTATATACACACATATATATAATATTTTATTAATTATTTGAGAAGTTCCCATATGATGATTTAAATCATATTCATCTACCATTCTTCCACTAATTTTTCTCCAAAACTTCCTCCAGCTTTCTGTCCCTTTTTTTTTGATAACCCATTCTTCATATACCTTTATCTGTGAAACCATCCTCTGATGTATGTTTTGTCTGTCAGGTTCACACCCCTAAAAAAACCTAAATCTCTTTCTTTCTCTCCAAGAAGACCTCAACTGTCATTAGCTCCTCAGCCAATTGTGGGGGTTAGTGAACCCATTATAACTCTAAGGTAGAGTGTTGACTAGCTTGATGTTATCCAGGTCTTGTGCAGGCAAATGCTACTGTTATGAGTTCAGGAGTGGTCCTGTTACCTTCAGAAGAACTGTTTCTCTCCTATGTTCCTTAAACCCTAGAGTTTCAGGCTTTCTTGCACCTCTTCTGTTATGGTCCCTGAAACTTGAGGAGAACAATGTGATGTAGATGTCCCTTTTGTGACTGAGTACTATTGGAAGTTGCATTTTAAAAATGTGAAAATTGTTGTAAAAAGTTTTGAAAAATAATAGAAATTGACTATGTGTTATTAAAACTTAAAATGTAGTTAATGTACTCAAAGAATGTGAGTCTGGCATAATTACTAAAACTTAGTGGAGTAGACTAGATTGGGATTTTAATCATATATCATTATATTGATAACTTCCTTGCTTTGTCAGCCTATGGGTTTTACTTTGCACATTTAAAATGACTGTTTTGAGAATTGCTATATAGATATTTTTCAAATTGCTGAAGGAATACTTCATCCATTAAAATGATATTAAATTTTAAGGGTTCTACTGAAAATTCACATAGAGATGAAGACGAAATCTGCAACCTCTTGCTACATAATCAATTACCTAAAAGGTTCACATCCTGAAACATTAATGGTAATGTCACTTTTTGTAGTTTGGACATGAAATGTCCTTGGAAAGCTCATGTGTTAAATGCCTGTTTCCAACTCAGTATTCAGATGTGAGGCTTTAGGAAAATGATCACATCATGGGGGCTCTGATCCAAACAATGGATCAATCCATTGATGGATTTGTCATTCAACTACCAGGAAGTGGTAGACACCAGAAAGCAGAATTTGTCTGCAGGTGTGCCTTTGATGGGTCCATCTTTCCTCAGCCCCTTCCCTGTCTTTTGGCTTGCCTGCTGCCATGAGGTCCTGTCTCTCTACAATCCCACTGCAGAGATAATTGACCATAAGTGATTTTTATGAAACTGTGAGCACAAAATAAATCTTTCCATTTCTTAAAATGTTTTTGTAGCTGTTGAAAGAGTAGAAAATCATTATACATTGTAAACCATTCATAAAAACCAGGTCAAGGAGGACAAAACTAAATCTATATAATATTTTTGAATTTTATAAAAAAAGTGTGGAATAGTAAGTTCAAATTACAGGGCTGATTATTTAAGCATTGGACTTTATTGCATATAGATGTGGGACACCTTTACTAATTAAATCCAGATAACTGTTATATTGGAAGAAATGCTCATGGCCTTCTAATATGTATCAGATATATTTTATACAGTATATGTAAGGGTATATGTACGTGAATATATATTTACATTCATTTTATAAAAGGTATAGCCTCCTATAAACCCATTTTATAGGATATAGTATATCCTACATGTACACATACTTAAGAATTTTGAAGTAAATGACTATGAATGAATTACTTTTAATTCAGAGTGACAATTGGTTTTTAGAGTGGATGTAACAGTATTGACAATTATAGGTGCTCCACAAGTTTACTAACATGTATATTATCAACCTACCAACCTCTAACTATGAAATGGTTTCTTGTGATTTCAACTTACCTTTCCAGTAACTTCTGAGGTTAAGCAAACTTTAAATATTGATAGAACAATTACACTTTATATAAAATTCAGTTATATATTTTGCTAACTTTACTATTTTGTTACCTTTTTTGTTGATCTACCAAGCTGTATTATACATTCTGGACAGCTATATACACTGCCAGTATTTTATTACTATTATTATTATTTGTGTGTAGTAATACTCAGAGCCAACTTTTGTTCTGGTCAAACCACACCCATAAAAATCTCTATATAATGGGCTAGGGGATACTAACACCTCAAAAGGACAAAGATCACTACTTTGAGAAAGCATTTTCTAGTCTAAAACTATGTTGTAAAAAATATCAAAAATAATCCTAATGTTTACTTTTTCTCTTAGCATTTTTTTTTCTGCTCAAGAAATATCTCTAAAAGCACCATAGACTGAAGAAATTGCAATGAAGAAACTGCTCTGAATATTGTTGCTATGTCAATGTTGATGCTCACCTACCACTGTAGTCCAGGACAAGCTATTAAATTCTCCCAGGGTGAAATTTACCACTTTTATTTTTAGCAAATGCATGATATAACTTCACTGTTTTTCAGAGATTCCTTTAGGCAATTCAGATAAATTAACAACCCAAAAATGCAACCACCCAGCTTTCATGGAGTATCTATTCTCATAACAGAAATAAATATTATATACATATGTAAATATAGGATTATATAAACTATTATATAAGCAGCATAGGACATGTATCTAACTATAAAGTAGCACATAGTAAAATATAATAATGATATCAGTGTTAGAAAAAATTTCTGAGAAACAGTTAAGAGATTTTGTCTCTGTAGTGAGTAAGGGTAATGACTTATGGTGTACACATGTTTAGAGAAGAAATACTGTTCTCTGTGCTTTCAGTAAATATAAAAATACTGAGGCAGGAACCTGGCTGTTATGTCCAAAAATTCATTAAATTATTAAAGAGTGCTAAGAAAGGAGATTTTTATAGTGCCTCAGATTATATATTTTCAGTTTCGATTTAAGAAGTCATGATGGAAAATCACTAGAGACTTTTTGCTTACTGTTTTATTTGTTTTGACATAGGATCTCACTATATATCTCTAAGGGGTCTTGAACTCAAAATCCTCCTGTCTTCACTCCCCAAGTATTCGGATTACAGTCATGCATCACTATGCAGTTCCTCATCGGAAAGTTTTGAATTGGAATGTGTTGGATCTGTTTTGTCCTAAAACATAGCATTCTGCAGTGGATGTTACATGGCAATATTAAGAATATACACATTTAGAAGGTACCCAACATAGTGCAAGAAGGAGATAATGGCTCCTTCTACAGTGGTAATGAGAAGACTGTTGTCCCCTTAGGCACTACAAGTGGTGTGTCTTCAAAGTCTGAAGAAAACTGTTAGAAACACAGGGCCAAGGAGGGCTCCAAAGTATTTTAACTGAGCCACTGGTAAATACTGGAATAATATCAAAAATGAAAAACCAAAGGAAGAAACATGTTTTGGGGTCATGGTGATCAATAGTTAAATTCGGAGCATATCAACTTTGAAATTCTTCCTAACAAGTAACAAAGATGCAGGTCAGGAATTGAATGTGTGTGTCCAGATTCAGGGAAGAGTACCTGCTAGGCATGAAATTTAGAATTCTCTGTACTTGTGTACATAGATTTAAAGCCAAGTTTTCCACTTGGAAATGGAGATGTTCTGATGCTTAGGAATGCAAAGATACCTTATGTGTTGAAGGAAGATGACATTCTGTCGAATCCAAAGCAAAGGCAAGGAAGTAAAGAATTACACCAAATACTGAGTGGTCAAGATGGAAGGGCTGGGAAGATGAGCACTGAATCCAACACTGAAGAAACTGCTGGTGACTGTGATACACATAAAACCTGCTTAGAGTGGGCCATAATGTGCAAGAGAAGGTGACACCATGGAGGTTACAGAATATACAACCATTGGGAGAGGCAGCGGGATAATGCATTGTTTGAAGGGACATTTGAAAAATGAGACTGATAACAAGTTGCTATGGTAACAGGAAAGATCAGGTGATAAGGATTGATGGTACAGAACAAAAGAATGGGTAGACTGCTGATCTTGAATAGAGAAAGAATCATGGGAGGAAGTGTTGACTTAGGGAAGGTCAGAAACCACTGGTAGCCAGTGGGTGAGCAAATGTTCTCTTTTAATAGCCTGTGGCAAAATGTTACTTGGAGATTCATTGAGATGCATGGGAAATCCAGAATAAACTTTCAGTCTGCCCTCTGAAATAGGTTAAGCCATATATTTGGCCTTAAAACCTTGAAGAGAAACTTCTATGAGTGTCTCTTTGCTGTTTAGTTATCACTCATTTCTTCTGCACATGATGTCATGGGTAAGGGACACAGTTTGCCAGATGCAAAGCTTAAATACTTCACTACCTGTCTGCTCTAGTTGGTCTGCTCCTTAGCCTCAAGTTTAGCACCAGGGACCCTTCTAAGTGCGGTTCCTGTGACATATAGGCTTAACAACTACAGCATATCACCAAAGTGGTAGGCACATCATCAGAATTCCTTTTGGCTTCAGTAGGGAATCCTGTATGTAGAGTACACATTTCTGCCTTCTTCAAATAGACAATCTCATCTTTTGGTATGAGGCTTAGTTGTTAGAAATATCCTTCTCAGTGCGTAACATTCCCTATCCTCTGTCACATCTGGAATGGAGTCAAGAACACTCACTGCTTTCCTTGGCTCAAAGAACAAAGTCATCTAAAAAAATCTACCTTAATGATACTCATTTTAATTAACTTTAAAAATTCTTCCTTTTCCTTTGAAAACTATGGCCTGAAAAACAGATTACTAAACCCAGGTGGGTGGTTTGGATGATAGAGGAGGGGTCAGGGCTGCCACCGACCTTGAGTTTTGGCAGTATATAGGACATAAGGCTCTTCAGAGCTACATTGTTAAGTTAGGGAAACTTGTGTGTTTGGAATTTACATAAAACATTGGGGAGAAAGTAGGCCGCAGATGCTCTGTTCCCATTAAGCCTCTAAAGTATCTGTAGCACTGCCTCAATGAACATGGGAGATGGAAAATATGTTCTCATTGTCTCCAAACAGTTGCCCATTCCTTCATTCCACACATTTGTTATATATGAAACACAACATCATCCTGGTGTTGTGTCCTGGTTAACCACTGCTCTCAAGAACCCCATAGTATTATAGTGTCTTTGATCAAGTCAGCTACATCTCAGCACTAAGGATGAGAACTGAGTCATGGGCTTTATATTGCTTGGATGTATCCCCAGAAATATTCTCCACAGTAACTTCTGCCTGATTGTACCTAGGATTAGATGCCACTAATATAAAGATAGAGGAGTTAATAAGGCCTTCAAACTAAAAGAAGTAGATAAGAATGCATTCTGTTCAACAGCACTAAAGACACAATTACCTTAAACAAGAAAACATTAGACATTGACAGCATGAGGTAATTATAAAATTTGAGGGCTGAAATCCACCATTACAAGAGAAAATTGTAAGAATACTCCATGACCTTTCTTTGATGGTTAAAGCTATTCAATTTGCTTTCTTTTTTTTTCCTTTCTTTTTTTTAATTGCTATAGATTTTGGTTTATTGATACAATTTTTTTTTAATTTTTCCATTCAAAAATTTACACTTGCTCCCCTCCTCCCATTCCTCTCCTGAAGTCTCCCTCCCCCTCTTTCCTCCCCCTCCCTCCTTAAGAGAAGGCAGGGAACCCTGCCCTGTGGGAAGTCCAAGCCCTCCCCACTACATCCAGGCCTAGGAAGCTGTGCAATCAAATAGACTAGGGTCCCAAAAAGCCAGGACATGCAGTAGAAACAAGTCCTAGTGCCTTTATCAATGTCTTCTCAGTCAGTTTCCATTGTCAGCCTCATTCAGAGAGTCCTGTTTGATCACATGCTCATCAGTCCAGATCCAGCTGAATTTGCTGAGCTCTCATTAGAACAGGCACACTGTCTCAGCAACCCCTCACGGTCCAGACTTCCTTGCTCATCTTTTCCTTCCTTCTGCACTTCAACTGGACCTTGGGAGTTCATTCCTTGCTCTGATAAGAGTCTCTGTCTCTATCTCCATCTGTCGCCGGATGAAGACTCTAAGGTGATACTTGAGATAATCATCAGTGTGATAGTGGGACAAGGACAGTTCAGGCACCCTCTCCTCTGCTGCCCAAGGACCTAGCTGGGGACATCCTTGTGGACACCTGGGATCCCCTCTAGAGCCAAGTTTCTTGCCATCCCTAAAATGGCTCAATTAGTGTAGAAATCTTCCCTGCTTCTATAGCCACCCTTCCTCCATCTCCACCCTCCCACTCCCGCAAGTTCTCCCCAGTCTTTCCCTTCTCTCTTCCCTCTCCCCCTCTCCCCTTCCCTCAATCTTACCCCATCCCTACTCCCACCCCATGCTCCCAACTTTCACCCAGCAGTCTTGTTTGCTTCCAATTTCTAGGAGGATCTATATGGTTTTTTGGGGGGGTTCACCTTGTTATTTGGCTTCTTAGTGGACGCTAGTCAATTTGCTTTCTGAATTCTGAGCTGTCCCTTTTTTGTATCTGTCCCTACATGGCTTCACATGCTCATATCCCTGAGCTATTTAGGTGTATGAATGCAGCCTCTGTGCTTTCAAATTTCTATTCCTGGCCTGTAGAAATGCAAGGTTTATACCATGCAAACTGTAAGCTTCTCTCCACATGTTGATTCTTTATGTTTTATAGCGCATATCCTATATGTTAATTTGAATTGCACTGACATTTCATTTGGCAGACACATGTGTGCCAGGAAGAGGAATAAGCTGGCGCTTCTGGTGAAGTTCATGCCTTTCTAGTCCTCCATGTTGATATAACATTGCCTTCAGAAGAATATCAGTCCCACCCCTGGACTGATGCTCTCACACAGCTGCCTGTAGTACCCTACCAGGTCTGAGTTTAAAGCTAATACAAGGAAATGTGGAGATAAACTTTCTCTGAATATTGATCCACATTGCCTGCCAAATACCTCTTGACTTCCAGTTGTAGTTCCTACCAGCTTTGCCAATCAAATAAATACCTATTTGGTGTTAGTTAAATGTTGTTTTCCAAAACTTGAAGAAAGAGATGATGAGGGACTGGCTCTTTTCATAACTTTCACATCTTAAGATAATACATAAGTATCTTTACTGAAGGATGTATGTTTGTGCTTCTTGAAAGGAGGGACTATTGGAAGTTAAGCATTTGTGGAAGTGGAATGAAAAAAGCACTTTTAGAAAATCTCCAGGAAGCATCTGTAACTCTTCGCTCTCATGTTTAAGGCAAAAAAGCATTTTTTGTCTCCTAAGAGAAGCCAGATGTGTTGCAGAGATTTCTGTCCTGCCCAGTCCCACAGCCATTCAGTCCCAAAGAAACACAAAGAGGTTTACATAACTTATAAACTGGTTAGTCTATTAGCAAAGGTTTCTTATTAACTCTTATATCTTACATTAACCCATAATTCTTATCTGTGTTAACCACATGTCTTGGTACCTTTAATCAGTGAGGCATTCTCATTTTGCTTCCTCTTTATTTGGTTGACAACTGTAAATTGAGCCTTTCTTCTTCCCAGAATTCTTCTATTCCAAACACCCCACCTATACTTCCTGTTTGGTCACCCTGCCTACACTTGCTGCCTGGCTACTGGCCAATCAGCATTTTATTATACTAGTACAAGTGATAAATCCTTACAGGGTACAAGACCATTGTACCACAACACTTCCCTTTTATTTCAAAATGAGAACTTTGAATCTAATCTCTTTTGTTTAACTTTTCTTCTTACCATTATTCATAACAACTTGTAACAACACTCTCAACAAAAACAAACATCCATTGGGGGGGGCACGTGTGTGTAATTTTCTAGACTACTTCCTGCTTATTGGAGGTACTGAATTTATAATCTTAAGGGGACCTAAAGAAACTTTAGTATTATGGTCAAGTCCTGACTGGAATATTCTGTGGGGCGTGATCATCTCAGCCAACAGTCTTGAGGCTGTTTTGAAAGTAGAACTCAGAGGAAACTCTGAAATGTTGGATCATCTGGGCCATTCACTCCTAATTTTAAGGGAGTCAATCTTGATCAAACCTGATTTTTTTCTTAACCTGGAAAGAATCTACAGTCTCACATTTACTGTGTAAAAAAAAGCAAAACCTCTTCTCAAAAGTAAGATATCTTTTGACTTAAATTTTAAAGTCAAAGCATTTTCAAAATATATTGGTTAACCCAGAACCAATTACATATTAATATAACTAATGTATTAATATATATTAACCCAGAAGCATTTGTAATCAAATGTCTTTTAGCAGATGTTGTTCCTCCCTCAGTCATCAAACCATTCAAAGACAACACAATAACCTAAAGTATCCAGATTCTCTGTGTATTTTCCAGCTTTTTTTCAATATATAAGTACAAAAATTTATTTATTGAAAATGGAATGACATATATTATTTGCACTGAAGTATATAACGTTTAAGTATATATTAGAATGCTACTCTATGCTGGAGTAGAAATCTAGTTTCCTGAACTTCAAAATTAGGAATCTTTTAGGAAATGGATTAAAGTTCATAGAATCCAGTTTAAGAGCAAGAATTACATTTACATGTCTGAAAATATGTATTTTCCATTTTAGGTGGCTTTATTTTATACTCTATTTCTTTTATTTTTAATTTTTGGTTTTTGAGCCTGCATTTCTCCATATATCATTGTCTGCCCTGGGACTCACTCTGTAGACCAGGCTGTCCTTGAGCTCACTGCGATCCACCTGCCTCTGCCTTCCAGGTGCTGGGATTTAAGGTGTGTGCCACCACACCCAACTACTTTTTTTGTTTTTAAGAACTTTATACTTCTTCTTTTCTCTCCCAAGCCACCATATATTTTAAAAACACTGTAAACTGTTTAGAGGTTTCTTCATTTAAATTTATCTTTACTGTAAATATGGCTAGGATTAAAGCCATGGCTTTGATGGCTGGATTCACCTCATTCCTTGGCTTTCTGAGAGTCTAGTTTTATGGCAGAGTTACTGGAAGGAGACATGTTTATTGCCAGAACTTTATCGGGTTTCAAGGTCCCTGCCACCACCAAAAAGCATACAGTTGGCTATTCATAAACACCATTTAAGTGTTTGGTGATAGAGCCTCTTAAAAGAGCTGCAAGGCTTTTTCAGCTAAAGCTGAGTCAGGAAGCCTCTCTTAAACGAGGTGTGCTTGCCCCTAGCAAACAGAGCTCACCTGAGAAAATGCTGCTACCAAAAAGCAGTCCTTAACTCTGTTCTCTTTGTTCTTTTGAGAATTACTTCTCAAGCTCTCTCAGGTTTTATATGGATGGAGTTGTCTGCGTTGGCACCTTTTCTTGACAGAGGTTTCTGTCTTGCTTGGTCCTACAGCCATTCAGTTCCAAAGAAACACACAGAGGCTTACATTATTTATAAACTGGTTGGTCTATTAGCTCAGGCAACTAAATAACTTTTATATCCTTACATTAACCCATAATTCTTGTCTGTGTTAGCTACATGGCTCGGTACCTTTTACCAATGAAGCATTCTCATCTTGCTTCCTCTATGTCTGGGTGATGACTACAGACTGAGCCTTTCCTCTTCCCATAATCCTTCTATTATGTTTATCCTGCCTATAATTCCAGCCTGGTTACTGGCCAATCAGCTTTTTATTAAACCAATAGAAGTGACAAATCTTTACAGAGTAGGAGACCATTTTCCCACAGCACCTATACTTCCTGTTTGGTTATCCTGCCTATAATTCCAGCCTGGTTACTGGCCAATCAGCTTTTTATTAAACCAATAGAAGTGACAAATCTTTACAGAGTAGGAGACCATTTTCCCACAGCACAGATACCCTGGGAGCAATCTGGGGCTTGTCAGTTGCATTATTCAGTATATTTCCCATTATTTATTTGTACTTAGAAGACTCTAGCATGAGTAATATCGCACATACCTTGGAGAACTTTAGGAATATCAATAATACTTACAGTAATTTGGGGGTTATTTGATCTGCTTGTTGACCTAATTTCAGCTCCACTACTTTTTGGTCATATTAATCAGAATGAAGAGGAGATGTTTGCATCCAGCAAGTACTGTATTGTAGAAGGCAACAAAACCATTTTTCCTCTAAGGTAACCATGGCTTTGTCACTTCTTCCCTGGTTACTAGGCCCTATGGTAGGATGCTTGATTAAAGGACAGTGATTGTATAAGATCATGATTTTCACTTCTTTACCAGAATATAGGTTTTCATAGATATTCAGAAAGCACAAATAATACAAGTAAATATAAGATTTTAATAACTCTATTTCAAATCACATTTTTCTATATATTAATTATATCCATAATATATTTATATATCTTACAGAAAAAGATAACCTTTTTATTTTCAGGGAGGAGTGGAGTAAATACTCAGTGTGTGGATAATTATAAATGGGAATATAAATGAATTTGGGTATGTAAGCTATATATATTAACAGTTCTTGATGAAGCCTTCCATTTCTTCCTTCCTTCATTCTTTTCCCTTCTTCTATTTCATTGCTTAGAATTAATTTTCCTTCCTATATCTTTAGTTATGCTTTATTCAAATTCAGACTGCCAGGCTCTCATCTTTTCTGCTCCTTTGGCTTTCCCCATTCTGTTTTCAATTTACTGTTTCATGGCTCTCTGTGTGTGTCTATTTTTGTTCCTCAAAAATCAAGGAATAAGACTAACAAAAGGTAAAATTATGGTAGGCAGAAGAAGCATTCTATTTTAAATGAAAATTGAAAGGAAGATGGATGACCACTTTATAAACAAATATCTCCTTCCAAACAAAAGCTATAGTAAAATAATTACGAATGCTAGGTTTCTCATGGAGGTAAAAGAGAGTGGTGCCTTTGGCTTCAAATTAAAAGAAACAAATGGCTGGCAAGGGTAACGGTAATAGCAGTGCTAACGATTGTCACCATCATCATAATAGCAGCAATTGTACGCTGAGCATTTCATACACCTCTGCCACTAAACTGACACATTCATTTGCAAGTGCAATGTTGTTTCACTTAATTTTTATAACAAATTCAGCATGGAGTAAAGCAAGCAACTGTATCCATCAAGAAGATGAGAGAACACAGGTTCCAAGTGATCATTACTAGCTCCAGTTTATGTGACCAAAAGTAACAGCATGTGCAATGTGATGGACCTGCATGATGAATTCGTGTTCTTTCTGCTTGGTGGCACTACTTCCTAGAGAGGAATGACAGAACTGGCCGCCACTGGTGTAGTTAGTCAGTACCCCATTACAGTCTCATTTGGCAATTTCTCCCAGTTGCTTCTCCACACTCCAGGTGATAGGCAGTTCTGGCCAAAAGAAGGTTATTTGGCTCATGCCTGGCCTTTCATAGTAAGTAATATATGCCTAGTCACAGGATATAATGGAACCAATCAAAATTATTCATATTCTCCCTCTCTCTCTCTCTCTCTCTCTCTCTCTCTCTCTCTCTCTCTCTCTTTCTCTTTCTCTCTCTGGAATTTGTTTTGTTTAAGCAAAACATTAAGATCACTGTTTTAAAAATACAAGCAATGGCTTTCTTATCACTGACTTTTTTCTTTGGGGTTATTGCTATTTCATTATTTTCTATTGTTCTTCCCTAGTTTTTACTGTACATGATACTGAGTTGCATAAGGAAATTTTCTTGCAAATAATTTACTTTGAGCATAATTCTTTCCATATCCCTTTAGTCTCCTGGTACTTACCTTTCTTCTCCTGTTAGTCCCATTTTTCCCCTAAACTATTTAACTTCTACTTTCATGTCATATGTAAAAATATTATTTAATTTATCTATTTAAAGTGTAGGACTGACAAATAAGAGAAAATATTTAATATTTTCTTTCTAGATTGACTTCATTTACTATGATTATCTCCTTTTTTTCATTTTCTAACAAATGATTTGATTTAATCATTACTGATAGATAAAAAATTCATATTAGATATATTCCTCTCTATATAATATGATATATAAAACCATAGTACCTATATACATGTATCACATTTCTTTATCAATTTTCCACTCCTAGATATACCTAGGTTGGTTCCATCCCTTGCTATTGCCAATACTTATACAGTAAAGAATAATGTCCAAACACCTCTTTGATGTCCTGGTTTAGAGATACTCAGAAATGATACAGCTTCATCTCCATTACTTTCCCTCCAGTTTTGTCTGTGTCCTTCATCAGCATTTGTTGACTTTTGTTTTCTTAGTGACTGAACTTTTTCATGTCATATGCCTTATGCCTCATGCCTTGTTTTGTCAATATAATTTTAACCCGCATGTATCAACTACAGTCCACTTTTGTCTGGAACTTATAATTTGAAGATACTGGAAGAGTATGTCATTTCAGGCTTAGTGTGCTAGAGTGATATTTTCCTTTATAATCCTACCAGCAAAGAAGAATACCTATAAAAGGACAGATAAGGCCATTGCAAATAAAAACAATGAGCCATAAGTGTTAAAGGAGATGAAGAAAAGATGCTGAGCCTGGCAATGACTTTGTTTTACACATGCTCACAAAGGCTGGATTACTAACTCCTAAAACTGAGTCATAATTGATGTCTACAACCTTAGAGAAGAAGATAGGAAGAGCAGGTAAGTAATCAGGCATGATTGTGAGGCGAATATAGAGGAAAGCTGGAGGCTATTACAGAACCCCAAGTGCTCTGGATAACAGAAGTAGAATCTGGTGACATTGTGATGTTGGGGTATCACTCAGAACAGAATGATTCAGAGAAATGGAAAAGGCCAAGTCAAAGTATCAACTACACAGTTAATATTGTGTGAAAATTGAGGTTAAGAGTAGGTGCAGCCAAGAGGTGTCAGCAACATAATTGCCATTTAGCAGTTATGCCAGAGTTTGTTTGTCTGTCTTTGTCCATCTACCCATCCATCTATCCATTCATCGATGTGTCTTCCCAAATGCCATTAGTCCAAACACAGTTTCTAGCAGTCTCTATTGTCTTCAATTTCTCAAACATCGCTTACTTCCCTCATCCCTCTTGTCTTCTACCCCATGTATTGTACTCCTACTCTGTCTGTCTCTCAGTCCCTATCATTCAGGCTTTTTGAAGAACATTGTGTGATTTTAAGTTGTTTATATTACACCTTGTGGTGTTTCTTTGCCAGAAGAATCTTCTCACCTTTGTGCATCTTAGTCGTTGTTGACACTTCAGAATTGTCATTGTTAGAGTGATACTGAAATGCTTTCTTTTTCTCTCTATATCCTACCCTTCATTGTAATATCTTCCTGAGGCCCCAAGTATCCTGGGTCCTCTCTTTCCAATGTATGTCCACATTCAGTCTCTGCTGTTGGCTTTTGAATGGCTTTGGTGGTTCATATTAGCCCACAAGCTTAGTACTTATTATTTGGCTCATATATTTAATTTCTATTTAGGGAGATTGCCAACTTCTTAAAGGCAATGATTATTTCTTACAATTTCCTCTTCTTTCTGCAGTTTTCTGGATACCAAGGGATCCCCAATACACTTTCCAGTCAGTAAGAAGTAAAATAATTAACTTCCTATTTAATCTAATTTATATATCAATTACAGGAAAAAATTTTTCACATTATAGTGTCTTGACATAATAGTCTGTTATGACAAGAGAATCAAATTTCGCCTCAAACCAAAGGTTTCATTTTTAGGAAGATATAGAGTATTGCAGTGAGCATGGTTGATTTCCAACTCTTATCAGGGTCCCCTGTTCAGAAAATGGAACCTTCTCAACTTCTGAGAGTGGGAAGAGCCTTAAAGAGGGAGTCTTAGGAGGTCATAACTTCGCTCTCACTGCCTCTGCTCCGTAATTAGTCTTACATCCAGCTGCTTAAAGAGAAGAAAACGAGTTTTGATCTGGAAAGCTGTATCTTCTGAGGATTCCCAGCTTTTCTGCAGAAGCTTTAGAAACTATGTCTTCTTAAATTCAAATTGTCTTTGAAATGAAAAACAATCATAAGCACAACATCTTCTAAATACAAGTGAAAGTTTGATTCCAGAAGAAGAGATGCTTTCAAGGGTACTTTCTTCTCTGCCTTCCTCCCACCCACCCTGGTCCTTCAGAGTCACTTATGTCTATCGCAAAATCTTCTCGGCAGTCTTTGAAGCTGTAACAAGGTATCTGGAAAGGGAATTAGTTTCCAGGACCAGGTCTCTCCAGTAGCACAGGGACGGAGCTTGAAAGGTTAATGCTCCTCATTTTGAAACTGGCTTAAAATGGTTAACTCCATTCAGCAGGTCTGTTTATGTTCTAAGTGACAAGGCTCCTTCAGAGGAATTCTGTGTTGGAATCTGAGGCATTGTTATGCTTGTGTAGAGAAGACGTTGTTCATAAAACAAATGTGACATCTCCAAGAAGCACGTGCATAAGGAACAAATACATAACCCTGGGGATAGCCCCTGATCCAGTGGGGCTCTGGTGATGGAATCTTGTCACTCTCATAGGGATCACGCAGAAGTATGCAGGCTGTAATACACTTTTTCCCTTAAAGTGCTTGGGAACACACTCTGGCTCTTTTAACAAGGACTATTATTTCACACACCAGTGTCCCAGAAATGTGACAAGATTGGTCCTGCATTTATATGGAAAGAACTCATAGCTCATAGGTCCATAATGGGTTCTTGTATTAAAACATTTGCTTCACCAGTCTGGTGATTGTGGTTCTCACCATCATTTCACACACCATTGTCCTGGAAATGCAATGATATTGTAGAGCTCCACTGAACCTACTCTGAAACCTGCCTTGCTCTCCACCTGGTAGGACATGAGTAAGATGTATATGCACTTTTCCTACAAAATGACTTATACTGGAATTTTAAACATACTGCATGACTGCATTCTGAGGAAAAGACCCATAATACATTGACAATCTTGGCATGTCTTATTTCCCTGTGTACTCTGAGTTCAAAGGAATAATCTGCACAAGATCCTTTAAAAGGTATTTTAGAAGTTAATGTGCTTCCTAAAAGCTAGAATGGATTGCACTGATCTTTTGTTGGCAAACGTTCATATTCTGATGTTCATTCATAATGAGGCATTGTCCTAGACTCATCCCATAGCCACTTATATGGCCAAGTTCCCACTACCTATGCCAAGCACCTCATGTGTATTTTTAACAACAAATACAGAAGGAAAATAATATTACAGGATTATCCAGTTAGGAAGAGCTAAAACTGAAACTTACCAGTGGTCCAGAAGCCTTTGTACTGTGCTGTGTTGCTTCTCATTCTTGGCACTGTTTTTAAAGTACCACTTTCCTCAGAATAGAATCTAAAAAATAATATTTCTTACAGGAGAAAGCTCCTTTTAAATTCCTGTAGAACAAATCACACTACGTTTTAGTTGCCTTGGACAAATTGATTTTCTTCTTTCTGGTTGTGTCATTTTGGACATGTCGTGTAACTCCTCAAAATAACTTTCTTCACCTGCACCTGATTTCCTCTTGTATAAGATAAATAAGGGAGGTTAGATGCTACTTAAGTTTCATTCAACTTGGGTGATGGTTTGTGATTCCATGAAGTGATCTTAATTAACTATCTAAGGTATATCTTTGCCCTTGTTGGCCCATTAATGGGAGACATTTGGAAGAAGTTGTTCCGAGTTTGGTCTTCTTTGTCATTTTCTACCCCTGATCCAGTTTATCTTGATAGCTGAGACTTTAGCTTTGGATTTTGAGGAGATCCACTCCAGGGGCCTGGTGTGTTGCAGATCAATATATAAAGATCTCTACTTTAGAGACCCATCTATTATATCATTACTCAATATATCAGCTTTTAGCTATGCAGATTTCAAGTCCAGAATCAAGGGAAGAAAGTAAAGGTTTGACCCAGTAGGTAGAATGTACAAAATAGACATTGGGCTATCTCAGATAAACCAGAATAAATTACTGCCTCTGTCTTCAGTGCCCTGGCACTTCCTATGTCCTTGAACTTCCTTTCTCATTGCCTATAATAATCTCTCCAGGAATGTAAATAGATTACTTTTCTCAGGTCTAATCTGCTTTATAACATACTGTGTGTGTGTGTGTGTGTGTTTACTGAATATTATAAATTTCAGGCACTTTCTATTGCCTGACTAAACTGCAGATATGTAAGACTTGGCACCAACACTCAGATTCTTGTATATTGTTCACCATTCTATCTATAGTATACACGTAAACCTTATGATGGAATATTTGGGATACAATCATACTCCAAAAGCATTTGTTCAACTGTGTTCATAGCAGCACTATTTGTAAGAGCCAGAACCTGGAAACAACCTAGGTGCTCCTCGTACTACAGTTATTATGCCTTCATCCATAGACAGTCTGGAGCATCTGCTGTATTGTAGTATTTGTTTCCCATTCACAGTTGACCTTGCATAAAGAAACAGTAGTAGAGGGGAAGGGAATATGACCCTGTCTCCTTTCACTGTGGAGCAAAACAGCGTGGGAAATGGGTTTTTTTCCTGTGGATAACTTATTGAAAGAAAAAAAAACCTAATGTAAGTAAGAGTCCCACCATTTACTTTCTTCATTTGTCTCTTGAAGTTGTGCACAAGGTCATTGCTACCTAATTTAGAGAAAGTGCTTATATTCTCAGACCACTAAGGGCCCAGCATTTAATAAAAAATAGTTTCTGTGAACTCGCAGTGCAAGCTCCAAATCACACCTGTTCCGGGTGAGAAATTATCTTTTGAAAAATGAAAGGTAAGAGACCCATGGGTTTTATAAATTTTTCAAGGGCTTCTGATAGATAGTACAAAAAGGCACTTCTTATGTGTTCTCAGTATTGCATTTCATTCCACAATTAAAATATAGAACACAAATTACTACACCAAGCCTTAGACCAAGTGTTAAGAATAATGCAAATATGACATTTTATATTCTGAAATTCCTCAGAAGTTTCATCATTGTTAATATTTTTACAAAGTAATTTATAAGAGTCTGTTATTAGAGCCAGAGAGATGGGTCAGCAAACAAAGTCTCTTCTTTCTGTTAAAGAGAACCTGGGTTTGATTCCCAGTGTTGTATGATGGCTCATAACTCTGTAACTCCAGTTCCAGGGGTTGCACCACCCACCCTTTCCCGGTCTTCACAGGTACAGCATGCACATGATATGCACGCATAGATGCTTGCAAAACATGTACACAGAAATTCAAAAAAATAAATAGGTCTTTAAAAAATTCTGTTCCCCAAGACTTTATTTGTTTGACCTAGCAGAGATCTGTATAAGAATCTCTTTGTTTTATAACTAACTTGAAAATCTCCTTATATACAATTAAAATACCTTGTTTTCTCATGCTGCTATCTATTGCAGGGAACACAGAAAAGGGAAGGGCTCCCCCATAAAAAACAATCCCAGTTCTTCATCACAGTGATACAAGCATCTATAAACATATGCTCTCAAAGCCCCCATGGGAGCTAGCAAGGAAGAACTATGCAGACAGGTTTATGGTTCTCATCTGATAGGGAGGCATTCTGTGTGCCCTCCCTCCACCTTTAAGGGCTGGCGAAAATGTGGATCATGGGTCTGGACAAAGCGGGGGAAACAGAAACTAGGCCCCACTGGTGGTCTCTGCTATGTAGTTCTTCCTTAATTTACTTTTAATTTTTTATGATTTTAGAATATAACGTATATACACAATAAAATATGACCATACCCTTTTCTCTTTTTGTCCTTCAGTTCCTGTCACATCTCCAACATAATCTCTTCCCAACTTCATGTCCTCTTCTTTTTTAAAATAACCCACGAAGTGCAACTATCAAAGCCCATATATGTACAGGTGTGTGGCCATCACTGAAGCATGGTAAACCTACCTGCGGCCCTACCCTCAAAGGCTAGTTCTCTCTTCTCCAGCAGTTCTTCAGAAAGGGCTGGGACCTTGAAAGCTACATCAGAAGTTTGGCTGCCATGGTTATTTTTCATAATCATAGCTGGTATGAGTTTATGAGTACAATAGCTGAGAGTTTATGAGTGCCACAGCAATGTCATGCATAGATGAGAGCATTTCATAGAACTTTCTGCTTCCTTCTCCTTAATGTTTCCTGAGTCTTGGTGGGAAGGTTAGCAAAGTGGCTCATTTAGACCTAAGTACGCATAGTTACTTGTTCTCAGCACTCTGACCAGTTGTGATTCTCTGCATCAGCTGCTGCCAATTCACTGACAAAGGTTAAGGGCATCCAGGGTCTACAGGTATAAACATAAATGTTTAGAAGGCATTTTAACAATGCGACCACTTAGCAAAATAACAGGAATAAGTTCCTGCTATGCATCTCTAAAGCTCTGAAAGCGGCTTTGCCTTAGAATTCTATAAAGCTGTCTCCCGCAGTCTGTTTCAACTCTTCAACTGGCTGAACACTCAGATAAGAAGAAAGGCTGCATTAAATATTCCGTCGCCTTACTGCAAGTCATGGTGGTAGAAAGAAACAATATTGAGAAAATGGAAAAGGATTGGACTGTGAACCAACTTTAGATTCTATCTTTTACTGAATGGGGGTGTAGAAGGGGCTGAGTTACTTTATCCTTGCTGCAGCTCTGAGGATAGAATACTAGGGTGAGACAGTTACAAATTCCTTGGCTTATAAAATCACCTTCAGTCTTCTGACTACATAAACTAGCTGGTTAAATACTATAAAGTAGGTCTGTTACATTTGGGATACTAATAATCTGTTCTAAATCCAAGATAAACCAAAATATCCCTCTTCTTTATTCCTATACTCTCTCATACAGAAGCAGTCAGGAGGATGAGTAGAAACTGGCCCCTTTTCCAAGACTTTGTGAACCACAAGCAACCTTCCCTCTAATGATATAGAGATATCTATCTCTCTTGGTATCCTTTTAAAAAAAGAAATAACAGTCGCCACCATCTTTCTAGAAACCCAGCTCTCCCCCTTAAAACCTGTGGTTTCCACAATGTTCTTCCTAGAATTCCTTCTTGAGTTATTACCATTAAATTTCGATAGCACTGCTATAGTTATGGTATGAATTGCCACCCCAATCACCCATATGTTAAAGGCTTGATCCATAGCCCATGGCAATCTTGAGTGATGTTGGAATGTTTAAGCGATCACACCAAATAGCAGAAGCTAGGTCATAAGGGCATGTTCTTGAAGGGGATATTGTGGCTATGGCCCTTTTCTGCCGTTCTCTTTGTTTCCTGGCTGCCATAACTTTATTCTGTAACATGATCACTGCCATAATACACTGTCTAAAACACAGGCTCTGTCCAAATAGAGGAGACAACCAAGAATGAACTGAAACCTCTGGGCCGGAATAAATGTTTCTTCTTCCTGAGTTGTTTGTTATGGTAACAGGAAGTGTTGGAACAAGCAGTTGACTTTCATCATCAAGGACTTTCTCTGTTCGCTGCCTTTCTGGGGCCATTATTCAATGTATTACCAGAAAATTACCTTCATATGTTTTATTATTTTTTTCTTTTACTTTTATCTTGGATAGAAAGAGAAGTCACATTCCACTTCTTACACGTGATAAGCAAACTACCCTTCAGGATTTGAATTCTGAAAGGCAGTTCTATATAATAGATATAAAATTATAGACCTGCATATATTACCATTTCCCAGTTTGGTTCATTACTGTAATTGACTTTTTCACTTAAGTAATTGTTTGTTTGAAACCGTGATATCTCAAAGCACTTATATTTAAAAAAATTATTTTGCTACCTGTGAACCCAGACAGATACTACTCAAAATTAAATTGTTTTTTGTTCAGTCCTTTTAGCAGCTGTCATAATTGGAGGTCCATTTTTTATTTTACTGTGTGCAGTTAGATTATGTTACATTTATTTTTGAACCTTAGAGGGTCTAATAGAATCTTCATAATAGTAGATACTGAAAAAATTGTTTAATTTACTAGTAAAATAAATTTTATGAGTAAAACATTGTTATTCGTCTGTTTAACTAACTTCATAATGGACGTAAGTTTTATTTATAACTATTCAGCTAATGAAATAAGTTAAGGTAGACAATCTTTATCTCTTCATCATTAATATTATAAAGATAACTTAATAACCAAACAACTCAAAAAGCTATTTAAAAAAATTCTTTGAACTCTGAGTTTCAATTTCTACTTAATGACTAGTATGGAATAGTATAATAAAAATGTATTTATAACCCAAGACGTTATTATCTTTATATGAAGCAAAAGCTATCATTTGTCAACCTAATTTTCAAATAGTAGCACATCTTTTTTAAAAGACTCGACCTAAATAAACATTTAGACTCCCAAATATGAGAAAAAGGAAAAAGAATGCAGAAGTCTCTCTCACTCTGGGAATCTCTGTGCCCAAGTACTTTGGCCTCATATACTTATTTCCTTCTGTTCTCTATCTGGACAGTGAACAGAGCTCCAAAGCAGCCTTGAAGGCTGTCTCTCAGTCAGAAGAAAAAAAAAAAAGAGAAAGAGAAAAGCTAAGGCCAACTTGAGAATGCATCTGTTTTGAGTGCTTGCTGCCTTCATTATTAGATATTTGGCCTTATACTAAACAGAAAGGCATTCTTGATGTAGACAGTCTGTCAGACCCATCACCTAGATCAAAGACCTACTCACAACGTTTACAGCCTTCTTGAAGCTACCAGAGACAGTTATCAACTGAGAAGAGAACCCCAGCTTCTCATAACACAGGGAACCAAAGTCCCAATGATTTTTAAATAATCCTACAAAATACCATTTTTGCAAAAATTTGTTCAAGGCATTTGCTTTTCTAAGAAAAAATGCTAACTATGTCCATTTAAGATACCTGGCATCAAAATCTTTTCACACAGAACTGCCTTGGGGGTGAATTATATATGAAGAAACTGCTTGGGTAAAAGGTTCTTAGGGTACTTAAAGACATGCCTACTACAGACATTTAATTGCATGATGAATGTTACATGAAAACAATTTGAACGTTTACCAAAAACAACAACAAAACAAACAAACAAAAAGCTATTGAGTACAATCATTGAATGTTTTAGCACAAATTTGTTTAGTAAACAGCATCTTCACAAATATTTCTCTATTCTACAGAATGGTGAATTCATGCAACGTTTTTTACATAGGAACCTTCATCTACCCAAGCGTACCCCCCATGTAGAGTAAGACTGAAAGATTCTTGTTGTGATATTTGTGGTGGGTCTGCGTCCCACCACCTGGCTAGCTTTGTACCCGAAATAATTACACGGAAACTGTATTCTTTTAAACATTGCCTGACCCATTAGTTCCAGCCTCTTATTGGCTAACTCTTACATATTGATCTAACCCATTTCTAATAATCTGTGTGGCCCATGAGGTGGCTTACCAGGGAAGATCTTAACAAGCGGCTGTGTCGGGTGGGAGAATCATGGCGACTGCCTGAATCTGCTTCTTTCTCCCAGCATTCTGTTCTGTCTACTTCGCCTATCTAAATTCTACTCTATCAAAGGGCCAAGCAGTTTTCTTTATTAGTTAATCAATGAAAGCAACAGATAAGATACAAGACCCACCTCCATCAGATTCTAAATATCCACTGTGCTGTGGAGCATACAAAAGTCTTCTCTAAGCATTCACCCAGCATTCTCTCACACTCTTCTATGAAAACAGCTTTCCTTCCCTAGTCAGGACCAAAGCTAATCACCCAGCACATCCATCCCATAGTGAGGGGTGACTGGCTTACATATAAAATATACCATGACCTAATATTGCTAATGAGAATTTGTCTTCTGGTCTGTTCTGAAAGAAACAGTGAAGGAGTCATCTTTTCCACTTCCTAAAAGATTTATTCAGGTTCACACTTATGTAAAGGAGTGTATTTGCAGATAAATGGGGCAAAGTAAAAAACTGAGGAAAATGGATTCAAACCAATTGAATCCGATTCCTTGCTTTCATCTCACATCCTTAAAGATGTTTGGAAATATGAACCAGTAAATAATTATATCACACACTTATTTGACAGTGATATTTGTCTCTTGATTATATAGTAGAAGTCTTTGGCTTTGACTCTCTTAGTTTTCCCTTCTATTTTAGAGATATATAGTCCACGTTGGCCTCAAACTCATAAGATAGAAAAGGTTGGCCTTGAACTCCTGTTTTCCCTGCTTTCACCTCGTACTTTCTGGAAATATGGAAATGTTACTCTATTTCAACTAGATAATGAAGCAAAAATATGAGTTTAGCATTGTGTTTTCATAAAGTGTATTACTAGTGAGTTTTAAATTCTGATTACACAGGAGTACTCAGACTTATATGGCTTGGCTTTCTAAACAAGAGACATGGTTAGATAGGCATTAGAATAATATTGTCAGGAAAAAATGAATCACAAAATGAGTAATATCTGAATGTGTTATTAGCTGATGATATAATATAGAATAACATCAAATAAGTTATTTGGATAGAATCCAGGCCATTATATCTTATTTTGGCAAAGGTTGAAAAATATATAAATTATGACAAAAAAGAAACTATTAAGAGATGAGATCATCTCTTTACCTAGGTCAAGAAAAAAACAAAATAAAGAATTATGGACTTAATTCTTAAGGAGAAATGGAAGCCTCACAGACAGCTGAAGGTGACATCTGTGAGGTTTGGAAGCAGATTTTGCACTCGTTTCTGAGTTATGATCCTTCCTTCATTACGAAGCCTTGTGCCTGACAGATCTGTCACCTCCTGCTATGTCGCTGCCCAGATAGAACTTTTCAGAACTTTGGCTGCTCTTCCTGACAAATCAATGTTTGTGTGTCAGTATTTAAAATAATAATTAGATCACACTAACTAGGTTTCTCAAAAGTATATCAAAAGGACCTGAAAAATAAGTCTTGAAAAATTGTCCTGCTTATTTTTGGTTGTCACTTGATATAGTAGTAATGTCCTTAGATATAAGTGTGTGTCTCCTTTATTCTTTGGCCCTGGAAGCATGTTTTTTAATGTTACACTTAGTATTTATGTCCACATTTTTCTGTTGGCTAATTTATTTTAAATTATTGTTTATTGATATTGCTTATATATATATACATATATGTGTATATATACAGCACATATATACATACATGAATATGTATATAAGTGTGCAAAAGTGTTTGTGTGTGGTTGTATGCATCATTTACATGTAGAAGTCAGAGGAAAACTTTGTGGAGTTGATTTTCTCTGGCCACCTTTATGTGACTTCTGAGGACTGAACTCAGATGGTCTAACTTACATGACAAGTGGTTTTGAATGCTGAACTATCTCACCAAAACCATGATTTAAATTATTTGTTAATATAGATTATACCACAGTCATCTGTGTACTTATTTTGCTGGTAATAAATATAGCCCCTTAAAAGCTTATATGTAAGTTTTTCAAAATAGAATTGACATGAAGGAATTTCTTCTACCTCATAGAAATTATAAAAAAAAAACAGAGTGGATTGTTGTGTTAAAAAATATATATAAGAAAAGATCTGAGTTTTAAAGGAGCCAGGATCTCCCAGAAACTACATGAACAAGTTTCCCAAGCACTAAGTACATGAACAGATTATTATCCAATAAAAGTAAGGAAATCCAAACACATAAAAATTATTTTTAAAGACTAGAAAAACAGCAATGGAACACAGGGCCTCTACCACTTGATGTTTTTGACACATCATTTCCAGGAACTGCTCAGTGAAAGATATTCATTAAATAAGCTTTTATTTTAAATACATATACAAAAATTATAGACTCATTTCATATTTTCAGTTAAGTAGTAGAAGATGGCCTTAAAATGGATTTTAGATTGCTGGGGTTACTGGCAGTTGTAAAGAATGAGTTATGTTATATGACTAGAGGTAAGTTAATAACCTCAATATGTAATATGATTCTACATGTAAAAAATGAAACTTTGTCTCAAATGAAGAATGGGAAAATGCAGGTACTGACATTTGAGGCAGGAAAATAACCAAGAAAAACATAAATATATAAATGTAAATAAATATTCTTTAAGGGATGGCAAGACAGTCTTATCTCTTTATTAAATGCCTTTTAAAATCATATGCTAGAGAATGTTTCCTAGACATTAAAATGAGAAGTACATTTCAGGGTTGATTGGCTGTGAGGCTGGGCAATATGTATGTGTTGTTACCAGGGCAGGTATTTACAAAACATGTATTGAAATATGTGGGCATGGAGATTTTTGAGGGAACAGACTATAGTCTGTGCTATTAGCAAGATGTGATTTTTGTGCAACCTTTGTAAAGGCCTGTGCGGTAAAATACGTGTTTAAAAAATCTAAATACATTTTCTCCTTCCCTGCTGTTTCTTAGAATTACAAAACAATATTTGGAGTAGATTAACAGAAGCTCTTTGATCATCTCAAGGGATATGTAATCTAGTGTTTGTTGTGGGCATTTTTTCATATTAGTACAAGCCTAGAAGTTCTGCAGCTGTCTATTAGAAGCAGGTGAGTTATATTAATGCACATTTATCAAGCAGAATACCAAGCTACCATATAAAAGTGAAATAAATCTGTTGCTTCAGGAACATTGTAAACAGTCATGAGTTAGTAAGTGTGATCTTATGTGAGTATATGTATAAGAATGAGTGTGTGCACTGAGACAATGGGGATGTTCTATCGGGAAC
>NW_004949099.1:21177068-21201982 GCF_000317375.1 Microtus ochrogaster | reverse complement strand
TTTAATAAATAAATAATTTAAAAAGCTTGCTTCAAAAAGCATAATGCAGTTGCACAAACTATTGTTAAAATGTAACTCACAAAATAATACGATTCTATTAGAGATAGGCTTCAATGAGGGGTGTTTTGTTGTTGTTACTACTGCATTTAGAGTGTCTCAAGGGAGAAAAATATCCAATGGACTGGAACTATAAAGCTTAAGCCAAAGTTTATCCAAGGTAAAATGAGAACATGTATTACCAGAAATACCCTTGCTGAAGAGAAACTTCCCTGTGACTCTCATAAAAAGAACATCATAATAAAGCAAAATTAAACATTGATAATCCTTTTCAAAAAAAGATATGCTACATAGTGAGATGTAGAAAATTTATTAAAATGAAAATGACTGCAGTGGATTTCATTAAGAGCTACAGCTCTAGGTTCAAGAGCAGAATATGTCTTTAGCTTTTAAATTTTAATTTGGTTTATTATGAAAGAAATAATTAAAATGTAATTTTAAATCGCTTTTATTTTCTTAAAGTCAAATAGTAGCAAGATGGCTGGGGGAGAGTTTCAAGGCCAAGAAGCAAACATTGCATAAAAAATGATTCCTAAGGGCTTAGAAACTCATAAAAATTAACCTTTCTTGGGTATTAATGGACTAATCCCATTACAGTGATGGTTAGTGTTGAACTTCAAATGGCAAAGACATATGATAATGTGTTATTATCAGTGTATATTTCTATTCATTAAGGGTCTGTGCAGTAAAGTTTGGGTAAAGTGAGATCTAATTTAGTTACAAATAACAACCAATTCAGTCCCACTGAAGAAAATAAAGAGAGCAAGTGAGATGGTTCAGTGATTAAAAGCACTTAATGTTCTTGTGAAGGACCAAAGTTTGGTATTCAGCACCCATGCGAGGAATCTTACAACTGCCTATAATTCCAGGTCCAGAAGATCTGATGCCTATGGCCTCTGAGGGCATGTGCACTCATGTGCCCATACCCACATGCCGACATAACACATATAAAATTAAAGATAGTAAGAACACATTGAAGAAAGAGAGTGGTGGGAAGAAAGAGGTCCTGTCACACATAAGAAAACTTACTCCAAAGAACATATGACTGAGACCAGGTGAGCTCAAATACAGTCAGTTTTACATTCTTGCAGATGCCACACCTAGGGATTTAACCAACCACGGATTAAAAACATTTATGGGAGAATCTCCCCGCTGGTAATGTAGATCGACGATTAGTCACTTACATAGCATGTTCACCGTCTGGGTTGAAAACTAGCATCATGAAAAGATTATACCTGTACTGAGCCTCTGGGCACCATCCTTAGCATCATCTTTTAAAGAATGTAATGCTTCAACTATTTACACAGCATTTCTATTGAATTTGGTCTTATAAATAATCCTGAGATAATCTAAAGTCTAGCTTAATTCATGAGTCACAACACATCTGAAGGTGAAGAGCTTGAAAACTCTCAAAAGTTTCTAGACATGTGGCAACCAAATGTTCATTAAAAATGTAATTCATAAAGCGCTATGCAGTGGTGGCACACACCTTTAATCACAGCACTGGGGAGGCAGAGGGAAGTGGATCTTTGTGAGTTTGAGCCCAGCCTGCTCTACAGAGTTAGTTTCAGGACAACTAGGGCTGTTACACAGAGAAACCCTGTCTCAAACAAACAAACAACAAACAAATGAAACAAACAGATAAATAAATGTAATTCATAATTAATCTGACGTATTTCTGGCAGACCTTTCATATGTTGCATCATGAGATTTCCCTGCAGTCTTGGTTTTGAACACAAAACATATACTTTGTCCTACACGTTCAGTCAACACCAATGACTGCTACAGAAAATACCATGGTTCAGACTTAAGACTATTGTTTGTAAATACAACATATTCCGATCTTAGAGAAGCAGAAAGGTTTGATTTCAGAAAGCAATGATTTTTAATAATTTCCTCATCGTGTAGGTATCAAGTGAGTTGGCCTTAGTGTTATATTGTGATAGAATGTTCAATTTCAAAACTTGCTGTTTGAGTTGCTGACTTGACCTTCATAAGAAAAAGCATCAAATGAAATTGAGTTTAGGACTAGGGTAGAATTTCCAACAGTTTCTGAAATGATGCTAAACATAGAGTGATCCTCACCTGTCAATCAGCTTCAGGAATATTGCACAGTAACCCACCTTCTGAAATCTACAGGAAAACAGAAAGGTTTGGGTACTTGCACCACAATGTTAAGTTTAACAAATGTGCTCAAGAATGTGCTGGTAGAAACTAAAATGTGTGCTCAGACTTTAATTGAGGTGAGATTTTAATCAGACCTTGAAGCATGATGAGACCAAAAACTATGCTGAAAATCAAAGTGGGGAAGGTTTGGCCAACAGAAGGCTGAATATTGGGTTGATCTTAGGTGACACTGGGCTGTGACTAGATATTTTGAGGTCAGCTTACTTCCCAGGAGCATTAAGGGGCCAACATTGTAATATGTGAAGAGGTGCTTTCTAAGGGAAGAATAGACTTTCAGTATCTCTATGTGTAAAGGGTTTTTGTTTGTTTCTTTTTTAAAATTTATTTTTAAAACAATTATTTCCTTTGATAAAGTCATTTAAATTTAAAAAAAGTTCAAAATATCTGTGTACATGTTTATTATGGTGTTGGTTTTGTACAATTAGAAAATTCAGAACAGTCAATACAATGGAAACACATCACTTTTATTACAACTACATAACAATATATGTAATTATCTTAAATGTCTTCACTCACATGAGATTTTTGAAATGGTAAATTGCTCCCTACCATATTACTTACATAAACAGTATGGAAATTTCAGTAGCCTTTGATAAAGGCTTATCAAATGAATTATTAGCATAATTGCTGGGGAGGAGAGAAAGAGAGAGAAGAAAGTAGGGGAGGAATGGAAACAAAGCAGGAGGACACTAACTGGTGAAGGCGGAAGTCACAAACAATCCCACACCAGTTTGGAATTATGATTAATAGAATGGTTATTTATTTAAGGAGGAAAAACTTACAGATCACCATCCCAGACAGCAGCCCTCTGCACAATCAGGAAAGGAGCCTAGTCGCTGGAAGCAGAGCCAGAAGCCAGAGAGCTGAGGGAAGTGGCAGCTTTTCTAAAGAGAGAGAGGGAGAGAGAGAGAGAGAGAGAGAGAGAGAGAGAGAGAGAGAGACCACACCCCAATAGGTTGGTATCTCAGCGGCTATTGGCTGAAGGAGCAGAAAAAGATCCCACAACAAACTGGTACTAACTTATGCTCTCCACAGCCATTTGTCAAGCATGTATTTTGCAGACACAGTAAGCACACTGGTTGGCAAAGAACGCAGATTCCTAAGAAGACACAAAGAAAGAACTCATCAGGAGGCTGAGGTATACAGAGCAGTGAGACTTTACATGCACCATTTATAAAGGAATCAGGGAAGGTGGGGAGCTAGCACAGCCTGGGCGGTGAGACAGCTTTCTCCATAGAAGAGGGAATTCAGCAGAGAATCAAGACAGAGGAACTGAGCACATGAAAGATGTATCTTATGAGTTGGTAGGGTGAAGACTAGAATATCTCAAGTAGAAACATGAAGAGAGCTGAAATCAGGCATATGTGCCTAGAAACTTAGACAATGAACAAGATGCGACAAGCATCTTGAGCAGTGCCCTGTATAAGTAGTGGTGATATCTCTTGGAAGAATAGGTAGTATTTTTCATATTTATCAATGTATTTTACAATTTTGTCATCTGTGGTATGTATTGCTATAATTAGGAGAAATGAATGGTTTTAAAGTTGGCCATTTACATAAACAGGAATAAGCAAACATTCAGTAGGCTGGACTGAGACATCTTATTTGGCTCACGTTTGGACTCTAGACTGTGGGGATAGATATACATTTCCAAAGATCACTTTGATTCTGCTGGCTTCTTGACTTCTGACTGCCAGAAGTAGCCAGGGCAGCAGGCACACCAGTGTCTGGTCCTGCCTCTTTCTCTGATCTCTTTGCTTTCTAGACTCAAAGCAAATGACTGTGTCTTTTCTTCTAATAGTGTCTTCCTGATACCACAACTTCTTTGATCTGAGAAATGTTTGAGAAGTGGGTCCCTTTTAACTTTGCAGAGAATTAATTGGCCAAGACACTTCAGAGTATGGGGGTGAAGGAGAAAGAATAAATTCTACTAGACAATGGTATTTGGGTAGATTTTATGTAAAAGGCACTCTGGCTAATAAAATAATTTGGGGAATATTCAATTGTCTGTATTTGATAGTTTATATCAGGCACTAATAAAAATAGCATATGTGATAAGAAGCCACAGATAGGTGACACAGACAGAGATGCAGGAGGACCATGGGCTTTAGGGTCAGTACTAAGTGGCTCACTTACCCCTAGCTTTTCAAAAATCAGGGTGCCATAGCTTTTCTGAGTTCCCACTTCTTTATTTAATGTCTTTCTTACCTCATGAATGGGTTAAGTAATATAGCATATACCCCCATTTTTTTAAATAATATGTTATAAATGGCTGTGTTCCACTCCAAAGAAACTTTAGAGGGACCTGAGGAAATAATGAAAGTTAGAAAAGGGTTTTCTGAGCAACTAAAACTTGAAGCAGCACTTTAAAGTATAGATAACTCTCACACGGTTTGTTTTCCTTGCCTTATTATGGCAAATTATCAGTGTACAAAGAGGGGATCTTTTTTCTTCCTAGCTTTGATAGTTTCGGATATGTTGCTGAAATTCAGAGTATGTTGTACATAGAACATCAAGGCAAGAATCTATGCTGAAGAAATCACGTTTCATTTGTGGATTGGATATAAGAAAATGAGGAGGAAGAGAGATAGGGCCCACTGTCCCTTCCTAAGGCACATAGTTAGTGACCTGGTGACCTCCCACTAGGCACCACTGTCCCCTCATAATTAACATAAACTGTGACCCAAGGACCTTCCACTAGGCCCAACTTCCCAAAGATACTGCCACCTTCTAGTAGTACCACCCTGAGAATAAAGCTTTAGCACACAAGCATTTGGGGAACATTCAAGATCCAAACTCTATCAGGCAGATCACAAAGAGTATGGAGGATTGTTTCATTATTGATACAGAAGGGCATGAAAGAGAAAAAGGCAAAGGTAGGAGAGTCAGCAAATATTCAAATACCCTTTATGACAGCAGCTGGTGAGCTTTTTGTCCTTTGGGATGTGGTTGGACGTGGGATAAAGGTCACACTTGATACTTGAATCTCATGCTTGAAGATGAGATGCCCTATGTTGGGAGTCTATTTTCTCTTTCTAGACTAGTGGTTCTCAACCTTCCTAATGCATGACCCTTTAATGCAGTTCCTCACATTGTGGGGACCCTCAACCATAAAATTATTTTGTTGCTACTTCATAGCAGTAATTTTCTACTCTTATGAGCCATAGTGTAATTACATGATGTACAGTATATCTAATATGCAACCCCTATGAAAGTGTTATCCAACTCCCAAATGAGTGGTGACCTCCAGTTTAAGAACCATTGCTACCCAACTCATGTTAGTAAAGGACCGTGACTTTCCTCTTCTGAAGAACAACACCATGAGTAATTTGCTGATGTTAGCATGCAACTGAAGGTGTTTTGAAAAGTGGAATTCATAGGTTGACTGGAAATAGGTATTGAAAACTCTTGTGAAGAACTCCTCAATAGCTGTCCATTTATTATTTGGTGTTTTCAAAACTCATTCCTCAAATTAGAGGAAACAAGAGTTTAGAACCATATGTGTAACCCCTTCCTTTCCAAGAAAGCTTCCAGAGTACTTTAGAAAGAAAAGAATGTTTTCCTTCTGCACGCTTTGGCACTGATTTTCTCTGAAGCAGCTTCTCCCTGTTGTGACATAACATACATTTTGGGAAAATTTTGCTTCCATGACAGCTGCAAATCGGTTTCTGATTCTCTTGGAGCCAGAGGGGACAACCACTTCACATAAGTCAGCTCACTCACTCCTGTGTCTCTGGAGACTGAATGCTGACATCTATAGTCATGAGATATCAAATAGGAGGTCATTGCCCTTGTTTAATAGAGGACAGCACTTCTCTTTCAGGCAGGTTTGCTAGGATACCCAGGAGAGTAACAACATGCTGTCTAAAAGAGTTATTTAATTTTGAGTTAATGTGCCCCTCATGTTACATTAATGTACTTCCTTGTAGGCTTTCTTTGTTTTTCATAAAACTGTGACCACTGTGATTTACTCATATCCCTTTGAGTTCCTTCTGTTCTGGTGAGTGGCATAGTGCTTGACAAACAAAAGGTATTTGAGAGTGATTTGGAATAGGTTTGATTTCCTGGACTATGTGATAAAAGCATGAAACTCAATCATGAAAGTTGTCCTCTGACTTCCAGATGGATATCTAGGTACTTTCGACTTATCACCTATTAGGAAAATGCTCTGGTGTATACACCTATATGTACAAAGTTGTATGTAGATATGCTAAACTCTCCTAGGTATCACCTACTTAGCTCATTCTTCAGGTCTTGGCTCAAGCCTCCCTTTCCTGAAAGAAATTTTCTGAACTGATGTGCATCTCTCATTCTAGTGAGCTTGCCTCACCGGCACTCATCAGATGACCTCACTTTGCACCTACATGCCAGCTCTGTGGTCAATACCAGTCAACATTTGTTTAATTAGTGCGATTGACCAAGGCTAGACTCAGAGATGCTTGCCAGAGTTTACAGCATCTTATTCACATAAATTCGTATATCTATTGGCTTCACCATAAGATGTTAACAGTTCACTATAAAATAGACATTCGTATTTACAGGTCACTTGTCTAAGACCATCTATGATGTAAGACTGTCTAAGTTATTCTATCCATATTTTTCTGTATTAAAAAACACTTAATCTGGGAACATGAGGACCTGAATTTAGATCCCCAGCATCCATATAGAGAAGCCAAACATGGTTGCAGTTGTAACCCTCGGACAAATGTATCCCCAGCCACTTTAGCCACTTGGTAAGCTCCGAGTTCAGTAAAGACTGTTCTCAAAATGATAGTGTAGAAAGAATAGTGGAAGACACTGGACATCCATCTCTGGTCTCTACGTATACATAAAGACACACATGCAATCCTCAGGCACAAAATGTTTTATTTCATATAACTAGGAAACATATAAACAAAAGGGCTATACATTGTATAAAAATACTTACACAGCACCATGCATGTTATTAGATATATTTAAAAGACAATTAAATGTTTTTACTGTTTTATTTTTTCATCATTTTTATTTATGGGAAAACATACCAGCCACAGTTTTCCCTCCCTCCTCTCCTCCCACTCTCTGCTTTCACCTTTCCCTACTCCCCCTCCACTCCTTCTCTGTCTCCATTTAGATGGGGTAAGGCCTCCCATGGGAATTAACAAAGTATGGCACATAAAGCTAAGACAGGACCAAACTCCTCCCCCTTGCATTAAGTTTGGGCAAGGCATCTCACCATAGGAATTAGGTTCAAAAGAGTCAACTCATGCATCAGGAACAGGTCCTGGTCCCACTACTAGGGACACCACAAAAGACAAAGCTGCACAATTGTCACCCAGATGGAGACAACATAGGTCAGCCCTATGCTGGCTCCCTAGCTCTCTGTCCAGAGTCAGGGAGCTCCCATATGATCTTGACTGCTCCACTTTTTCACACAATCCATTCACCCTCTCTTCAACTGGACTCCAGGAGCTCAGCCCAGTGCTAGTCTGTGAATCTCTGCATCTGCTTCCATCAGGTACTGGATGAAGTCTCTTGATGACAACTAGAACAGCCACCAATCTGATTACAGAAGAAAGCTAGTTCAGATACCCGTTCCACTATTGCTAGGAGTCTTGGTTGGGGTCATCCTTGTGGGTTTCCAGGAGCATTCTGAGCACCAGGTTTCTTTCTAACCCAACAATGACCCGCTCTATCAAGACATCCCCCTATGACTTCTGCTCTGTCCCTTCCACAACTCCACCATCCTGATCCCTCATGTTCCCATCTTCCCCTCCCCTCTCCTCTACTCCTCCCACCCCAGTTTACCAAAGACATCTATTATTCTTCCTCTTCCCAAGGAGATCCATGTGTCCCTCTTAGTGTCCTCTTTGTTACCTAGCTTCTCTGGGGCTGAGGATTGTAGCCTGGTTATCCTTTGCTTTACATATCATATTCATGTGTGTTTGTCTTTCTTGATCTGGGTTACCTCATTGAGAATGACTTTTTCTGTTCATTTTCCTGCAGATTTCATGATGTCATTGTACTGACTAATACTTGATAGTATAAACGTACCACATTTTCTTTACACATTCTTCAGTTGAGGGGCATCTAGACTGTTTCGAGGTTCTTGCTATTATGAATAATACTTCTATGAACATAGTTAGGTAAGTATCCTTGGGATATGGTTGACCATCCTTTGTATATATGCTCAGGAGAAGTATCACTGGGTCTTGAGGTAGATTAATTCCCAATTTTCCAAGAAACTGCCATACTGATTTCCAATGTGGCTGTACAAGTTTGCATTACCACCAGCAGTGGGGGAGTGTTCTCCTGACTTCACTTCCTTTCCAACATAGGTTGTCATTAGTGCTTTTGATTTTTGCCATGCAAGATGGTATTTCAGAGTCATTTTGATTTGCATTTTCCTGATAGCTAAGAGTGTTGAACACTTACTTAAAGTGTATCTCAGCCATTTAAGAGTTTTCTGTTGAGAATTCTCTCTTTTGTTATTGTGTTCTCAAGAATGGTAATTAAAAAAAATAGCATCTTGAAATTTGCAGGCAAATGGCTAGAACTAGAAAAAACATCCTGAGTGAGGTAACCTAGACCCAGAAAGACAAACATGGTATGCAGTCACTCATAAGTAGATATTAGACATAAATCAAAGGATAACAAGCCTATATTCATGACCCCAGAGAAGCTAGGTAACAAGGAGAATCCTAAGAGAGACATACATGGATTCCCTGGGCATGGGAATTAGACAAGATTTTCTGAGATAATTGGGAGTGTGGGCAGGGTAGAAAGGAGGAGAGAAGGGAAGGAAAGGGGAGAAGGTGAAGAATGAGGAGAATCTGAGGGAATGGGATGGTGGAGATGGAAAAAGGACAGAGAGGGAGAACAAGGAAAGAAATATTTTGATTGAGAGAGCCATTATAGAGCTAGAAAGAAACCTTACATTAGGGAAATTCCGAGGAATCCACAAGACTGACCCCAGCTAAGACCCTAAGCAATAGTGGAGAGGATATCTAAACTCGCCTTCCCCTGTAATCCGATTGGTGACTGTTCTAGTTGTCATCATAGAGCCTTCATCCAGTACCTGATGGAAGCAGATGCAGAGATCCACAGATCAACACTACACTGACTTTCCAGAGACCAGTACAAGAGAGGAAGGAACAATAATATGAACAAAGGGGTCATGACCTTAATGGGAATACCCACAGAAATAGCTGAGATGAGCTAGTGAGAGCTCACTGACTCTGGACTGATAGAGGATGACCTGCATAGGACCAAACTAGGACCAATGAATATGGGTAACAGTTGTGTGGCTTGGACAGTCTGTGGGGCCATTGGCAGTAGCACCAGGATTTATGCCTAGTGCTTGAACTGGCATTTTGGAGCCCATTCTTTTTGAAAGGATACCTTGCTCAGTCTAGATATGGGGGGTGGACCTCAATCCTTCCTCAAAGTGATGTGTCAGACTTTGTTGACCCCACTTGGAAAGCTTTATCCTCTCTGAGGAATGGATAGGGAGTTGGAGTGGGGGGTGGAGATAGCAGTGGGTGGAAGGGAGTGGGAACAGGGATAGGTATGGAAAATAAGAAAAGATTGCTTTAAAAAAATAAGTTTAATAAAAAAGAAAAGTATTTGTAGCAGTACTGCATAACATCTTTCAATCATGACAGAAATTTTACTCTTATAAAGTATATTCAAATGTATGTATTTTGCTTTATGTATGTCACATGGAATATACTTCATCAATGGACTGAACATTGCCGAGATTCATCTATATCCTTCTATTTCCTGAGTTGGATTTTTTCATAATCTGTTACCAGTCATGTTGTAGTGACTCATTAGTTTCTTTAGACTAAAAAGTGTTCAGCGTTCAAACAAGAATTTTGTTCAGCAAATTTAGAAATCTGAAGTCAAAGACACTTCTCTGAAGTTTGATTTGCCTGTAATTTACCTAACATGTACATGTGTGCATGCATTTGTGTTTTCTGCCCTTATCATTTTTCCCCCCACCATGCTCCTCTGTACTTGTCCTGTTAAGGTAGCCATGCAAATCCCATGTTAAGGCATCCTAAATGTAACAGGATTCTGCTCTCTTTAGAACTTTAGGTTTCTGAAGCTGTCTTGAACGAAAATGTTACAACTAAAATGTTACAAGTTTACAAGAAAGTTAAAAATAGTTGTACCATTTCCCAGTTGCTTTCAAGTAGTTGAAATACATATACCATCAAATATAGGTAAATGTGCTGTTCCAGGGTATTAAGTATGTGTACATTGTACAGTCATCACCCCCGAGTTTTAACTATTTTGGTTGCCTCATATAAATGGTATGTATACAGTATCTGCCATATGTGGTAATTTCATTGTGCATGATGTTCTTGAGGTTCTTTCACACCAGCACAGGTGTTAGGATGTCCTTTAATTAAATACTACTCTGTGAGATGCAAAATATTGTACCTGCTCATCAGCTCACCTGCCAGTAGATGTTCAGATGACTTCCATGTTTAGCTATTGTGGAATATGCATCTCTGAACATGAGCACACCAATTTTTATTGACAATCCTGCCTGCAGTTCTTTTGAGTATATATCCATACGTGGGATGCTGTAATATATGATAATTATACTTGTGATTATTTTTTGAGAAACTGCCATCTTGCATTCCCATTACCCACACATTTCCATTACTCCCTGTTATCTGTGGGCTTTTCTTTGTAGAGGAGATATCTTAATGAGCTAGATAAAATATCTTTATGGTTATTTTTGTACCTATATTTCTAAATGGAAATTTATTTTTTAAACAGAATATATGAACCAGTACATAATCGTGAGATTCCACGTGGCATTTCAATACAAGCCTGTTTGGAGAATGTTGAAGTCAATTAAATATGCCTATTTTCTCAGTTATTATTTTTTCTGCATGTGTAAGTATGTGTGGTTTGTGTTTGTGCATGTTCTTATGTGTGTGTGCATGCAGGTGTGTGTTTGGGTGCACATACATTGAATACCTTCCTCAGTAACTTTCTACCTTTATCACTGAGGCAGGATTTCTCAAGTGAGTCCACATCTTTCAGATAAGTTTGGTTTTGTTATCTAGCTTCTTTCAGGAATCCCCTGTTTGTACCTTTGGGGCACTGTAAGTACAGTAAGGCCACCATGGCCACTTGGCCTTTATATCAATCCTGGGGAATCAAACTCTGGTCCTCATTGTATGACAAGCATTTTATCCTCTGAGACATCTAGACCTATAATTTCTTAATGATTGAAAATAATCAAACTTCCTTTTTCTATCTTTTTAAAGTATATGACACATTATAGTTATATATAGCCATTATATATATATTCAGTATCATACCAGAACTTGCTCCTATATATTTACAACTTAGTAACAATTGATCAGCTCTTTCCCTGCCCTTCTCAGCTTCTAGCGAGTCAGATCCTATACTCAGTTTCTGTGAGATAACCTGTTACTTGATTCCACATCTAAGTGAGATCATCATCTTTTTTCTTTATGTACCTGGTACATTTTATTTAATGTAACACTCTCCAGTCCCAGACATTTTGTACCATAATTTTAATCTTGTAATTACTGGATAGTATCCCATTGTACACATGCACTACATTTTCACTACCCTTCTATCAGTCAATAAACTTTTAAACCTTATTCAACTTCATATTCTTGTAGAATATGAATGCTACAGTGGAAATGGATGTATATTTGTCTCAACAGTTATTCGCTTGCTTTCAGATGTATATTCAGTGGCGTGCTTGCTGGTTCATAGGCCTGTTAATATTCTGAGGAACTTCCACGTTGTTTTCCATAATAACTGTGCTAATTTACTTTCCGGCCCACAGTGTGCTAGGGTTACCTATTCTCCACTTCTTCAGCAGCAGGGCTGTGCTTTGTCATTGCTAGCCATTCTTACTGAGATGAGTTTCTTCATCAGTCCCTGTCTGACTTCCTTCAATGATGAACAGTGAGGTGGAAGGGCAAGTCAAATAAACTCTTTCCTTTCCAACTTCCTTCTTGATCATTGTGTTTCATCACAGCAATAGAAACCCTAGATAAGAAACCCACTGAGATAAATTCCCTGTTTCCATGTAGACCTGTGAAGAATGCCTTGGGTGTTTTGATAGCTATTACTTTGCCCAATCATTTTGGATACTAAAGAAAGATATTTTAACAATATTCATTCTTTTAACTCTATTCTTTCCAACTTTGTATATCTTCAGTATATTTCCTCCCGCATACTATTTTTAGTTTTTAGAATAAAGACATTTCACCTCTTTAGCTAAATATCTCCATAGGGTAACTTGTTGTTTATATATGCATGTCTGTCTGTCTGTTTATATACATACATATATTTGCATATATATACATGTATATATGTATCTACTATTTTGTATGTATTTTCTTTCTTTCTTTCAACTTCAAATAATTTGCTCTTGGTATATATTTGATCATTACTAGTTTTGTGTGTGTTTATCTTATAGTTTTTGAGGACCTAGAGATTTTTATGAATATAAGATTGTATCATCTGCAAATAGTGACAGGTTGACTTTGAATTTCCTGTTTGGTTCTCTTTATGTCCTCTCTTACCTGATTGCTCTGGCTAACATCTCAATACTGTTGAATAAACTTTATGAAAGTAGGAATCCACTTTACGTTTTTAATTTGTGTTCTAACATCTATATACGTTTAATATCCCTTCATATCCACATTGTCCATTTCTGCATTGTTTTTGGAGGACTGTCTATTCAAGTCTTTGCCTAATTTGACACATAATAAATGCATATATTTTGGTAGTTGTGTTGTAATTCAATATTTGTATTTGTATATAGTATTGAGTGAAGTTTTAGTTATAATCCCATGACTTTAAACATTTATCAACTCTCTGTGTTTGGAACATTCAAACTCCTAGTTCTTTACAAAATATATTATAAAGAATTGTTGACTATGGTTAATATTCAAACCTATATAACAATAGAATTGATTCTTCCAGGTGGATTTTATGTCTATAGCTACTGAGTTTTAGGAGTGCTTTATACATTCTGACTATGAATCCTTTATAAGATATAGATAGCAATGTTTGGGTGTTGACTGAGATATTCTGCCCTGCCTGGTTCTGCAGTCATTAAGTCCCAAAGAAATCACACCGAGGTCTATATTAACTATAAACTGATTGGCCCATTCACTCAGACTTCTTATTAACTCTTATAACTTATATTAGCCCATTATTCTTGACTGTGCTAGCCACATGGCTCAGTACCTTATTCAGCAAGGCAGTCACATCTTGCTTCTTCTGTGGCTCAGCCCCAGTTGATACATCTATGACACAACACCTGTATGTTAGGCTCAGAAGAGGACATGGAAATATTCTAAGACTCATAGGAAGAGGAAGCCTGCTGTGGGATAATGTCTCCTAGGAATGACAGGGAAGCTTCACCCATAATACTTTAACAACATGGCTGCATAAACAAAATCTGAACAAGAAAGACACCAACAGACATTCCAACAGAGAAGAGGGCCCTACGCTTAAACAAAGAATTGCAGGCAAAAATAGAATACTGAGAGTGGGTGCAATAATCTTCCCTGTTGATAAGACCCCCCACCCATATGCAAATGTTGATTTTAAAAATAAAAGCAATGAGGATCTAAGTGGTTCAAGACTTGTCCATATTCCATATCTATCTCGGGACAAAGCAAGAAACGGATCCATTATGTGTTGAGTCTAGGTCACAGTTCCCAGCTGAGAAATGATGGCTAGACAAATACTGTTAAGCAAATAAAGAATTACAGAATATTTAAAGGCAAATACTTCACTGATAGTGAGACAGAAACAAAGAAAACTGCCTTCTGATTTCAATGTATTTCAGAACATTCATTAAGTGAACAGTGAATCAATCAGAATCTATGTTATTCTGTTTATTAAGCAGGGATTCATATCAGAAATCATTAACCTAGTAACATAATGCATACATGCTTATACTATAAAATATGCACGGACAGTTTTGATCATGCTAAAATTTCTATTAAATGCATTCATTTATTTTCCCATATCTTTTTCCTCTGCAGATGGTACATTTAAGAGATGTGGCAATCCTTTGTGCTTTGCCTCTTTCAGGTAAATGGAGTACCTAGCTTGTCTTAGCCATTTGTTGACATTAAGAAGTTAGTAGAAATAAGTATTAGGTGAAGCCAAATGAATCCATCTGGCAATAGGGCAAAATAATGGGATGCAAAATAAGAGGGTGTTAGTAGAAAAGCTGAGTTACAGTATGGTCACTGAACTGAGACTCTGGCTCACTTTTGGAGATTTAATAATAGTTTCATAATGGTTACTACCAGAAGCAATGCAGAAATGCTCCAGCCTGGAGGCTGTTGGGAGTTTACAAACTTATGATTTTTGTGGGTCAGAAGTTTAATAGAAACAGAAGTTTAACAATATTATGGGTTGAATGCATTTGTTCAAAAATGATATATTGGGATTCTAGGCCCTAGAACCATAGGAAGTGAGTTTATTGGAAATTAAAGCTATTATAGTGATAATCAAATTAACATAAGCCATTTGGGTTGGCCTGACTCAGCATAATTGATGCCTTATAGAAAGGGAAAATTGTACACAGATGCCACCTACCTATAGGAGGAATCTCATGCTTATAGCTCTTCATGGAAAAGATGTATCTAAGGTGTGTCCTTCTCCCATAGCCTTAGAAGGTATTAACCTTGGCTTCTAATTATTATCTTTCACATATGAGACTTCAGACTTTTTGTATAAACCATCCGAAATATGGATCCTAGTTAGAACAGCCATGAAAACTAACCCAGACTCATCCTTTCTCCAGTACTCCTCTTTGCCTTTATCAGTCACCCATAGGAAGTTTGTGTTGAGTATAGTCCTGTGAGGTTCCTACCCCCAAGTCAGTGCCTGATAGATACTGAAGGAATAAAAAGCCCAGTCCTTATTGCCTGAGAAATTTCCAGTCTAGATAGAGGCAAAGGACAGAGTCCTAGAGAATACACAGTAACAACAGAAGACAGTATTTAATAAAGAGAATGATGTCTAACTGGACCAGCACCCTTCAAAGTCAAGTGTTTCAGAAATAGCTCTTTTTGGTAGATTTCCTCTCACACATTTTTGGATATGATTCATTTTGCATACTGTAAAGTTAACCCACTGAGAGCCAAGAGGTCTATTATTAGTACTGTACTGACAGCTTTGACTAACTGTCAACTATAGTTTCAGAACATATCACTCCAAAAGGAAACCCTCCCTTCACAGAGACCTAACACTCCTGTCCATGGCAATCTTTAATCTACTTTTTATTTGTAGGGGTTGCATCAGCATTTCACACAGATGTATCCAATAAGATGGTTTTTCATATATGTTTTTATTTAATATTTTAAAGGTTTATTCATATTCTAGTATTAGTATGTTGTTCCTTTTGTCTATTAGAGGGAAGGTAAATTCTTACATCTACCACCCTACAGGTTTTGGCTAGGATTTTGTATTAAATTGACAAAGAAAATAGAAAATGATGCAAATTGATAGGTTTTCTTTGTGTTTATGAACCTTTCTTTATGAGAAAATAAAGATTCTCCACAAACTGGCCAAATTTATATCTTTCTGATAGGCGGAGCAAAGACATTCCATTATAGAAACATAGCTAAGCTGAATGTGGAGGCTGGAGGAATATAAAGAATATGCTAGCAAGTCTTGCTTGCACAGAATTCTCCAAATTCTGGCTCCACATCAAAATATGTCCTTTCTCCTGGCATAGGAAAGACATCCTTTGTATAAGAGATGCAGGTTTCTTTGCAAAAGGGAAACAGGAAACCGCAAGTACTTTCTTATATCTATTGGTTTTCGAAGGACCTTTACCTCAAAATAATCCATATATCAATGTAATGTAATGTGGTTTGGGGTGGCCTATACTGTTTTTTCCATCATCTAGGCACAATGCACTTGATTTAACCTTTGGTCAATTTTGGGGACCTTTAGCTTGTGTGCTTTGCTGATGCTTCTGTGCATATTTGTGGACATGTTTTTGTATGTATGTGTTTTTAATTATCTGGATTATATAACTAGGAATGGGACTGATGGCTCAGAGGGACACCTCCAGGCTCAGAATTTCAGAGAGCATCTATTAAAGTAAAGCAAGGGTACATTTGTTCCTGGTGCTGCACCATTTCATTTTAGCTCTACTTCCTACTTAAGCACATTCAGATGCTGGGTCCTCTGAGCTCTACAGTACTACATAGCTCAACATTCACTGTGACACACAGTCTCATTTAATCTTCATACACTCACAGAAATAAAATATCCTCTGACTGTTGTGATGACATTGGCAGTTCTTGATTCTAATTTGAAAATGTCTGTTGTCCATTATGAGTGACACAAAAAGTAAGGACCAGAAACTCAGGAAGAAAAGGAGGTTTTTTTTGTTTTTTTTTGAAACATCAGCATTATTAGGTAGAGAAGTATTTCAAATACGGAGAGAATTGTGACCCAAAGTGAAAGGTGTGGGAATACACCAGGACTTGTCAGACTTTGACTACTGTATAATTTTCACAAAATAGGAAGAACATGAATTATTGAATAGACCTTATTATGGTCTAGTCACAGACTATAAAGCAGATTCATTTGCATAAAAGACCACGGCCTCCATGACTTCAAAGATGCCTTAGATAGCTAAGATGACTAAGATACAGGTTTAACTGGAACATAAGCTCATATAGACACAGACACCCATGTGGTGCTTTGGAGCTCTGATGCTCTCTCCATTGTTGAACTCTGCTCACCTATATGTCTCAGTTCTGCTTCCTAGTGATGTGGGATTTCCCTCTGTACACTGTGATTACCATTGATAAATAAAAGAACTGCTTTGGGCCTATAGCAGAGCAATAGGGGAACAGAGCTAGGCAAAGAAAACTAAGCTGAATGCTGGGAGAAAGGAGGCAGAATAAAGAGAAGACATGTAGCCCTGCTGAAAACAGACATGCCGAAACTTTACCCAGTAAGCTACTGCTATGTGGTGATAAACAGATTAATGCAGATGGGTTAAATTAATATGTAAGAGTTAGCCAATAAGAAACTGGAGCTAATGGGCCAAGCAGTGATCTAATTAATATAGTTCTTCCGGACTGAGTGGCTGGGAACCAACAAGCAGTTCCTTACAACAGCCTAGCATGTTATTTCTGTCTGTGTCTGTCTGACCTGGCTCTCCTGTTGGTCCTGTGCCTATCTGTTCGTAGCTGGTGATTGAAAAGAAGAAACAGTTTCTTTCCCACGTGGTTATGGAACATCAGTTTACAAATGGAACTTTGTAAATAAATAGACCCAGGTAACATGGAGTTATACAATTTAATTGATTGGCCAGACTCACTGGGTAGGAGGAGACTCTATTTCCTGTCACTTAGCAGGGAGGTGTTAGTGTCACTCAAACCAGGTAAGACCAGTATCTTCTTAAAAAAGAGCATTTCTGCCCATGATGAATGGTGCCTGAACGTCACTAAAATAACTTTAAATATAGTAATAGAGTAATGAACACACACACCGTTCTATGCTAAAGAAACTACTATTTTTTATAAAAAGTAAATGAAATTTATATGCGTGACTATTCTAAAAATCTTTTTAAGACTTCTTTTTAAGTATTTATTATATTTATTTATTTAGTGTATGTATGTGTGTGATGCCTCTGAAGGTCAGCGAACAACTTATAGGAATCAGCTCTCTCCTTTCACCAAACAAGCAGGCCCCAGGAATCAAACTTGTTCTCCAGACTTGGTAGAAAATACCTTTACCTCCTGAGCTATCTCTTGGATGCATGACTTCATTTTAAAAACAATGACACTCCTAAGACCCAACAGCAAATATTTTTGCCATTGCACACATAAGCACACTGCAGGTGTAACTACCTGCTAAGACCAGCATGAGATTGAGGCTGTTCACCATTTTATCATTTACAGGGAAAGAGCTAATGAGGTTCTACCTCTCACCAAAGATCTATTGGCTGTTAATGGTTGATGACAGGGGTTATCATCTTCCTCGGGTGTGTAGCCATGAACAAGTTTCCTATGTTTCAGAAAATAATCCACCCACTCATATAAGCAACCAAAATTTAAGTCAGTAAAACACAACATACATATACACACATACATACACAGACACACACAGACACACACACACACACAGAGACTAATTCTTTTAAGATGAGTAACTTGGACTGTGGTCTGTAAACTCTTGACTATCTGCATATAGAGTTTGGGGGGAAATTCCATGTTCCTTTTCTCCTACACATGAAAAAAATGAATTTAGATCTCCCTTAAAAGGAATCAGTTTTACTCTCTGATTTCCTTCACACACAACTACATTTGTTTCTCATTGAAATCATTTGCAATTGCTACTTTGTCATTGTATCTGTCTGAGCATTGCTCCCTGCGGGGAGGTGGCATCTGAGGATCTAGACAGCTTTCTGCTGTGTTTGTCTATTTTAGGTTCTTTGTTTTTCTTTAAGAACCCAAACAAGAAATACCATTAGTGGGAGTACCAATTATGAAGCTCCAGCTAGCAAAATGACAAGATTAAATAAAGCCATACCCATTCTGGAGCTTCCTTCCCTTCACGCACTTTTCTCACCAGCTTGGTTCTTTAATCAAGGCTCAATAAAGAGGCCAACTCAGTGAACCCAGTGAGCAACCTGGATAAAAACATGAAATCAAAAAGACTTGAATCCTTCTAAAGTTTCGTGGGTGGTCACAGATTTATTGGTAAGTGGGGGAAATGGTTCTTCAGGTATGAATCTGTTTCCTTGATTAAAATATGCTTTAATTAAATCTGCAAAGAACAAGGATGCCACTCTCATACTTAGGGGTTGGTACTGTATATATGAAATGGAGTGAAAACAATGAATTCAAGTACAGAGCAGTTGCTCAGCTCTGTAGAGGATCACAGAAGTGCAGCTGAGTGGAGGAAGGAGGAACCACAATGCCAAACAAGAAGACAGAAACTGGGTGTGGCTGGCCTTTGTCCTTTCAGGATAACTCGCAAGACTATTGAGGTGTCCTTCAAAAGATACCTTAATCTTTGTTGAGGGAGTGCCCTTAATGACTATGTACTTCCTACTAAGACACGCTTTTTAAGGGTCCCAGCATTCCTGGCCCAAGTTCTGTCGCTCTGATGAACACATTTATAAAACTTGGATATCAAAAGTAGTGACAACTTTTATAATGATCTTACTAGCATTTTTTTTCCTTTTGTACCTTTATGTTGAGCTTTCAAAACCATGAATCAATTAAACTTTTCTTCATAAGTATCCTGCCTACTGTAGCTAATTAGAGTAATTATAGGCTAATCCAGCCTTATTTTCTGTTTTATTAATAAGGCAATGTTTGAAGGGGGTGGTGAAAAGAATTTGAGACAGGTTATGACTTCACACAAATATCCTTATGACCAACAAGATTGCTGGGCGAAAGTTGGGAGCATGGGGTGGGAGTAGGGGTGGGGTAAGATTGGGGGAAGGGGAGAGGAGGAGAGGGAAGAGAGAAGGGAAAGACTGCGGAGAACTTGCGGGAGTGGGAGGGTGGAGATGGAGGAAGGGTGGCTATAGAAGAAGGGAAGATTTCTACACTAATTGAGCCATTTTAGGGATGGCAAGAAACTTGGCTCTAGAGGGGATCCCAGGTGTCCACGGGGATGTGCCCAGTTAGTTCCTTGGGCAGCTGAGGATAGGGTGCCTGAACTGTTCTTGTCCCACTATCACACTGATGATTATCTTGAATAGCACCATAGAATCTTCATCTGGTGACGGATGGAGATAGAGACAGAGACCCTCATCAGAGCAATGGACTGTGCTCCCAAGGTCCAGTTGAAGAACTGAAGGAGGGAGAAGATGAGCAAGAAAGTCAAACTATTATTTTAACTCACATATTTTCCTTTTGAAAAGTAAATTCTCGTCATGGTTTTCCTTCCTCAGAAAGAGCACATTTTCCTTTCCAGTCATGATTTCTGCACCTCTTCTAGATCCTCTGGTGTGGAAAATCACTGCCCTCAATAATGGGTGAACTCAGTCTGTATCAGCTTGTCCCTGCCTCTGAGAAGCAGCCCAAAACAATCTGGCCAAGTCTTCCTTGTCTGTGGGATACATGGACAACTGATGCTGCTATCAGACACGTACATCTGTACGTATATAATTGTTTATATTATTCGTTCTTATTTCCTTGGTTACTACTAGGAAAAAAAGAATTTTGCTAGTTTCTAAAGCTAGCAGACAAAATGCTTTATTTTATAAGTATATTTCATACACACATATGCCGGTATACCTTTTTTTTGATCCCCCTGTCTAATTGTCCTCCTTCCTTTTATACCTCTCTTATGGTCCCCTACAAAACCTCAAATAATCCCTTTCTTCTGTGTTTCATTATCCTTTTTCTTCCTTTTTCTCTATGTTGAGTTTTCTTTATATATAACATTTTATGGTTATAAATAAATATTACATAATTATATTATATAAAAGTGTATAGTCATATATATTCTGAATATGATTAAATAGGAGAGGTATTGTCTTTCTGAGCCTGGATTTTATACTTACATAATGGTTTCCAATTTTTTTTCCCATTTTCCTGGAAATGCAATGATTTCATTTATCTTTATGGCCGAGTAAAATAGTAAATTCCATTTATTGATGTCTATCTAGACTGGTTTCACTTTTTGACTATCGTGTATGTTGTAGTAATAAATATGAGTATGCAAATATCTCTGCAGTACATTAACTCATAGCCCTTTGCATATACAGGAATGGTACAGCTTGCACCTATAAGATCTGTAGTTTTCCAGACTCCTCCACTTTCGAATTCCATAATGACTACAACAGTTCCCATCCCCAACAGTGAATAAGGGCTCTCTTCCCCCTTATCCATGCCAACATGTGTTGTCTTTTGTGAACACTGAGCTTTGAACTCAGAAGAGGTTGGATGAACACCATAATACAGATAGAAAAATCTCATGATTTGAGAGCTAGAAGTTACAGCAGGAGTCCATGGGTAGAAAGGATTTGTGCCAAGGAAACTGAGGCTGATCATGGTACTCCAGGGGTGGACACAGTTAATCTGCACCAAGTTCATGTCAACTCATGCCATCCCCAGGCTCGTTCCAATTAAACATATCCTTTGGAAGGATATGTATTCCCCTGGATGGGCCTGCTCTCACACTAACTTGGCCTCATTCCTCCTTAATGTACTGAACTAACCTTTCTGAGAACCCAGATTCATCCTCCTTCTCTTTCCCATCCTTTTGGAGGTGTCAAATCTGCACTGCAGTTTGAAAGTCCCTCTCCACTCTCTCCTGTAACCTTCACAGGCATTTCCCCCCATCAATTTCTTGCTTGATTAAACCTGTCTTGATGTCTGGTTTTTCGATGGCAGAAGCCAACACACTGAGCAAAGTAAGGTCATGTGAACATGCTCGTGCAGCTGGTCCTTGCCATAGCAGACTCCCAGGTCCATCTTGCTATATGCTCAATAGGATGTTTGGTCCGTTAAACCTCAGTTCTGCCATGATCCCACACAGAGACTGTCCTGAGGTTCTGAGTGGAAATGATGACACTGAAAGTAGAGAAGGATACAAGAGATGGCAGCAGCTGTTTGCAGGAGGAAACAAAAGCAGATCCTGGGGAAAAGCCTGGACTAGAGCAGTCACCCAGGTTTGGAGCTAAGCACGTGTTCCGAATATTTCCCTATGGTGTCCTGCATCCCAGACCAGCAGGAACAAAGGGTTCCAAAGATCAAGGTGTCAAGTTTGAGGACTGGGAATAAGAAATAAAGAAAATCAGAATGAAGGATGAAAAAAGCAGTAGCTGGAACCAGGAGTTCTTGCCCAAGCTGACGACATATGCCAAGCTAGTTCATTACGAAATGCAAGCCTGGCATGGTGGTACACACCGTTAGTACCAGCATACTATTTATTTTATGTGCAGATCTTGGGAGGGTGATAGTAATGCCAATAACATCCAAGGTCAGCAGAGAGTTAAGTCAGACAATGTTGGCACAGAGAACACAGGATGCCTCAGATACAGCAGCCTTAGTAATGATAACCACAACCCAGAGGAGAGAGTCCAGTCCCCAGAAACCACAACTTTGAATTTTACAAGGCACTTCAGTGTCACACAGGCCCTGCCAAGTCACTTCCTGGACAAGGATACAAAATTAAAGTTCCCTTTGTCCTTTCATCTAGGCCTCTGAGAGTCTTGGGTTGGGCTCACTCCCCATAATCACATTCTTCTCTTAGAGGAAACCAAAAGTGTCATGGGGCTAGCATTATTGGCAAAGGACCTCAATTGAAGGTCAAACTCTGCTATTTTTTAGTGATAGTAAAGAAGATAATTGAAAAGAAGGAATTAAGTAGATAAGGGTCTGGGTTGCGAAAGGCACTTATTACAAAGTGCACACGTGACAAGGCTCCAGATTGCCATAGATAGGATGGTCATTCCCACAGGAAGCCCTGAGGCCCTGGTGGCTGGAGCACAGGCTGAAAGGGTAGGGCAGCATAAGGTGAGAACAGAAAGCAGGAAGGAAGAAAATATGCAGGGCCTGGATTATGGATTCATATCATAATAATAACATGTGTAAATTTTTTGGCCCCTTAACAGTTCCAGATGATTACAGTGAAGGGGTTTAAAACAAAGAAAATCATCCTGATCATCTACTTGTACAGTTCGTTTAGGCTCAAGTGAAAACATCTAAAAATGACCAGCCTGGATGCTGGCACACCATTTAAAAGACAAAGGCAAAGAAAGATGCTGGCATCACTCAGGACAAAAAGAAGTGACTGGAATAAATCCCATTATGACATGGGTGTTGGTGTCTGGTTGAGTACGCAACAGCAAGACAAACTTCTAGATTCGCAACACAGGCAAGACCTGTTGCACTGGGTCTTGTTCTGTGCCTTCAATAATACATCAAATGCTTGCTGCACGCTGTTGAAGAGATTTGGGCATAAGGAGCTAGAGGCTTGTAACCCAACCACCCTGGAAAGAAGAGAAACTGCAGCTTAGCTCACCTCACAGAGCTGGCAGAGAAGAAGGGAGCAGGTGTGTGCCCCTGAGCAGAAGTGATGTTTTGGCAAGGGAAGACATTAAACTGGGGCTCCAGATCCATCTTCCTGACCTTGTACAATATGTTCTCCTGAGCAGAGGGGAAGAAATAAGGTCACTGGATAAAGGCCAGAGATGATGTAACAAAAAATCTCTCCAGATACCACTTCCACTCCTGCTAAATGATAGTGATCAGAAAACAAATTTGAAAAACATTGAACTTTCTTATGGCTGAAAGCAAGCTTACCCACACACCTAGATCCGGTCTTCTCAATCCCTACTGTGTGCTTCAGTTACTGTGGTTGTAGGGAACTGCTCATTTCTTGAGAGACAAACTTTAATCTAATCTTCACAAAATAATAGAAAATTCCACACTGATTAGTCCTAGAAAAAGAAGCTATATTGCACATCTAGGGGAATTCTTGAGTCAGAATAGAGGATCAGAAATTAGATACCCAAAGTTAGCCTTGAGAAGGCTAGAGGAGGCCTTGCCGAAAATTGTTTGAGCAGGAGAGAACAACCTTAGACTACATGGAATGTTTTACTAGGACTTGGTTTTCTAGTGTGCTTCCCATTGATCCTTGTGATGCTTTCATTATAAAGTCAACCCACTGAGAGTGGAATAACCCCAGAGTGCTGTAAGTGAATGACAGTGTAAGATCAAACCTTCATGTTCTGCCAGTTGTTGGTTTCACCAAGTATGTCCATGCTGGCCTTGAACTTGAAATCCTCCTGACTCATCCTCCTGAATCTGGGAGTTTAGGTATACATCCATGATGTTCATCTGCTTGCTATCTTGAAAGGACACAGCACAATTTACACAAATGTTAATGGAGAATAGAAGCATTGTATAGCCTTGGGTGAGCAATTTCTAGAGGAAGGCCAAGGCTATCTCTTCCTTTGTAGATCGCAGAACCCTAGCGATTTTCTGAGCTATAGTTGGCATTTTTTTCATTGTTGGTAAATAGTGGTGAGGTGGTTTGAATGAGAAATCTGCCTTGTAATCTCAGGTGTTTGGACTATTGGTCACCACTTGGTGGTGCTATTTGTAGACCTTCCTGGAGGAAGTGTGTGACTTGGGGGTGGGATCTGAGACCTAGCCCCATACCACTTCCTATCACTCTCTCTGCTCTGTGTTTGAGGTTGATGCTGTGGGCGCTCAGCTTCCTGCTCTAAACACCATGCCTACCACTTCTTGACATGTCTCCGCACCAGGATCATCCATCTGGAACTGTAAGACCAGATCAACTTTTCCCCCCATAAGTTGCTTATAGTGGTGGTGTTTTATCACAGCAACAGGAAGGAACTGATACAGATGGTGTTTTGAATTTATATTGCTACCTGAGCACCTATCAGACTAGGTGGGAAATACATCTTAGCTCACTTGAAAGTCACTTCTCAAGTCTCTTCTTGTTGTGAAGAGTTATATGTGTTCCTGTTATAAACAGCAGGTATTCTGGTCTTGAATTGTTTATTCAGTATATTTATCCAGGTCTCAATATACTACAGATAGTATGCAGGCATGTGGATACAAAGTATCAACTGAGATAAAATATACATGAGAGTACAATAAAACCAGTAGATTTTTATCTCACAAGGAAACCAGAAGATACGG
>NW_004949099.1:21172266-21176928 GCF_000317375.1 Microtus ochrogaster | reverse complement strand
GGGTGTCTTTGTTGATTGCTCCCCATCTTATTATTATTTCAGATAGACTCTCACTGATTGGCTAGACTGGCTGACCAGTGAGCCACTGGGATTCTCCTGTCTCCACCCCACAATGCTGGAGTTACCAGCCTATGCTTCTACACCTGGCTTTTATATAGATATTGGGAATCGAAACTCAAATGCTTTACCCACTAAGCCAGCCCCTCAGAAGAGAATTTTTAAAATGTTTCAGATAGTTTTATCTTTGCTTGGCTCTGATATGCCTGAGTTTAGGCTACCATGGCTTATTTAACAGCATGACTCATTTAGCAACCTTGCTTCAATTCCAGTTACCACATTTTGTAAACGATAGCTGCTTGTAGAAGGTATAAGCTTCACTGTAGCTCTTCAGTCCTCCAAGATGAAAACCAGGTGGACAATATCTTCAGGGAAAATCATGTCGTCTGCTCACAGTCTGCGGTCCTTTGTCCTCCTAGGCTGCTTATCTGCTGCGCAGTTTTTGCAAAAACAGCAAAGCATGTAGCTATGCTGCCTCTGTGTCTCCAAGTGGTAAGCCCTTGTGAATAAATGGTTGATTTAATGAGGACTGACCAGCAGAAATTGAAACACATCAAAGCCATAATACTGGACATAAAAGCAAAAATACTGAAGTAAAGAGAAAGTAAAATAAGTAGAAATGCAGCTAGGAAAGAATTAGCAAGTGATGGCAGCTTTTCCTGTAGGTAAATGTGCATGAATCAGGGCTCTTAAGTGAAGGCAAATGGTTATAACTTCCTAAAGAGGGAAAGGATCATATTGGCAAAAGCAACAGAGGTTCTAAGGGAAGTAAAGCAAAACAACAACAACAAAATACCCACATGAAAAAGCTTTTCAAAACTATCCCAATATAGCGGGCTGGAGAGATGGATCAGTAGTAAACACAGAGCTTTGGCACAGGACCTGGGTTCAAGTTTCGGCACCCATTTCAGGTAGCTGACTCCACCTGTAACTGCAGCTTTGATACCCTCTTCTGGTGTTCTCTGGCCTTTGCATGCACCTGCACAGACTCACACATAGACACATAATTAAAAATAAAATAGAATAAAATACAAAGCAATACATTCTCCAAAGTATTTAGAAGCTGGTCCCAGAAAACCCATTTGAACATTCAACAAGCTATGGAGAAAATATCTAAGTTTTAAACCTGAATGTATTAAATACTTATGTAAAGGTGTCACGTGATAAAATGCTTTAGATCACCATGAAGAAAACAGATGTTCCTGGTTCTGTTTTAAATTTCCTTATGTGTTTCTACCAGAAGGAAGCATTTAACTTCTCTGAAACATTTTAAAAGTCATGCATAGAACAACTGTGATTTTTACAATTGATTGATGGTCTGACTTCAGCTTAAAGTATTTTCTGTAAAAGCACTCCTATGCTGTTGTACACAGTCAGGACTACCTGTAGTTTTGTTGTGAGCATACACACTATGTGTATGTGCATACGCATCGGTATGTTCACATGAATGTGGTATGCACATGAGTGGAAAAAAAGGGGTTAGCATTGGATGTCTTCCTCAATCACTCTCCACTTTAGTTTTCAGACATATTCTCTCACTAAACCTGACGCTCACTAATCTGGGTAGGGTGACTGACCACGGAGCTCCAGGGATTCCCCTGTCTCTATATCTCCACTCCATGCTGGGGTTAGACTTTCACCACCATGGTTGACTTTTAATGTGTTGCAATGCCTGGGGTTTGTATGAGTTCTGATGATTCCGACTGAGACCCCTAGGCACACACAGCAAGCACTTTAGCAACTGGACCGTGTTTCCAGTTTGCTTTGGTTTTTTTTTTATAATAAGCTTTTGTACCCATGTGCATCATAGAGAAAAAATATGCACCAACCCTGAATATGTACCTTGAAGTGAGAATGCAGAGCATATCCTTTAGTGGAACTGCATGAAGATCAGAAAGAAAACAATGTGCAACCCAGAAGTCTACCTTTCACCACTTGCATCCCCAGTGACAAGTCTGAGTTTGACTTTCCACACCATAGAATGGTTTTTGAACTCTGCAGCAGCACAATGGCTCAGTAGGGTATGCTACTGTGTCCTTCACTCACCGTAAGAGTCACAGAGTCATTGATACTCTTTCTCTGGAAACAGTTCATTCATTTTTATGACTATAAAGAATCCCATTGTACAAATATATATCAATTTGAAGAGTCTATTGTTTTACGGTTGATGAACATGTGTGCTGGTCTCAGTTTGAGGACTAGTATAAATAATGCTTCAATACATGTTCTAGGGTATGTGTTTGGTGTACACTTTCACAGTTTCCAATCAGTCTGCCGTACAGAGTAGAAAATGTTAGGTTACACACATGGTTCTGCTTTTATTAAATATGCCCCTCTCATTTTTCAAAGTGATACATTTCAACTTGCTCCTACCTAAAACACAATGTCATGCCACATTGACATGGACATTTGATATAGTTAGGGGTGGTTTTAGCCACTTATTTTTTTTTAAAGTCATTCTGGTGCTTTTATTCTGGCAAGCCATTGTGGTTTTATTTACATTTCTCAATGCCTAATGAAATTGAACACTTTCTCACATGCCTTGGGATATTTGAATATATTTTCCTGTAAAGTAAATTTTCCTATAACTGTATGTTGCAAAATGAGATTATGTAAAGACTGGGGATGTAGCTCAGTGGTAGAGAGCTTGGCTAGCTTGCTGATGACCCTGGATTCAATAGCTAACATAGGAACTAAAATTTAATTTCTTGGCTTTCACACATACTTCCCAGAATTCTTAGATTTTTGTGGATATAAGTCCTTTATTGCATATTTTATCTCAATTACTTTTTTGCAAGTTTCAGTGTATGAAGACATTCAAAGAACATAGATTCTTTGCTTTATTGCATTGTGATTTATATCCATGCACAATTTTATAGTTTCCTCCTTTCTCCCAGAGAGTGTCAACTTGCTGTGTCCTATATAAAACTTCTTTAGTTTCATTTTTTTTCATTTGGGGGTGGTACTTTGAGACAGCATTGCACAAAGTCCAGGCTGACCTCAAGCTCACCATCTGGATGATGCTGATCTTAAACTTAGGATCCTCCTGTCTACACCTCTCAAGTGCTGATATTACAGATATGCATCATCACATCTAGTTTTATGTTGTACCAGGACTGAACTCAGAGCTTCACACATAGGAGGCAAACACTCTACTAACTGATCTACATCCCCAGCCTATAAGTTGTATTTGATAGCTGAGTTTCAATACTCTCTTACATCATTACACTCCCCATTTCACTATGCTTATGACTTTAACTCCATCTGTAACCTATAGTTTTTAATTGTTTTGCCATTATCATTTAGCCTGGAGTGTTCTCTATTTTCTACTATGGTCTTTCATTTTACCATTGCTTAAACTAGTAAACATCTGGGGAGTTCCCTTCTGTATTACTAATGACTAGTTTAATTCTCCAGTCAGAGGGAATATGCTGTGGGTTTTTGAATTGGGTTAATTCTTGATTTTTGGCCAATCATAGTGATAGTTTGAGTATGTGTATTTTAACACTTTAAAATCATATGTATCCTACTGGGATTTTCTATATGGCCCTTAAATATTTTTTATTCTTGTTTTGTATTTCTAGGTATATATGTACATGAGAGCTATTTCCCACAAAGGCCAGTGAAATTGTTGGATTTCCTGGAGTTGAACTTACCAATGACTATGAGTCATCAAGTGAGAGTGCTTGGAACCAAACTCAGGTCCTCTGCAAAAGGGGTATGCTGTCTTAACCATTGAGTAATCTCTACGGACCCTGTGGTTCTTCTCAGCAATCTGGAAGATTTTTTTTTATTCTGTTCTGTCTGTTTTTACCTCCTTCCATTGAGGTTGTTTTCATTAGTGTCTACAAATCTATAGTTCTCTTTTAAAAATTTATTTATTTTTATTTTATGTGGATGAGTGTTTGACTGCATGTATGTATCCATAACATGTACAGGCTTGATGTCACAGAGTCCAGAAGAGGGCACCAGGTCCTCTGGAACTGGAGTTACAGGCTATTGTAAGCTGCTTTGTCTGTGCTGGGAACTGAACCTGGATCCTCTACAAGAACAGCAAATACTCTTCACTGCTTAGGCACACTCTCCAGCCCTCGGGTCTGTAATATTTTTATTTATCTCTACCATGCTTCTTCTCTGAAGGTTTTCACTGTGATCAGTAATCACTATAACATATCAGTTGGCTTAGCATGTTCTAAAATCACCTGGCATTATTGTTTTGTCTTTTTATTTTTCAGATTTTTTGAGTTTACATGTAAGGTATGCTCTTGTTAGTACCACAGCATCGACTTTGAGAATTCAATTAGTCTTGTTGCTGAATGCACACATTTATCCCACTTCTCTTTAATGAAACTACAGGTACATAGGCACACTCTTTCATTACTTGTTTCTCAATATTGAGACGTTTATTTGCACTTCTTTTTCTTGCTTTTGCATTTATCATTGTTTTGTTTGTGCTAATTGACTATTATTCCGTTTCCCCCTCTATCTTTTTAGTCATTATGATTTTGTTTGTGATTACAGTGAACTATATTACAACACATTGATTTATGAATCTAATAAAAATTAGAATTTTGCTTCTATGTTTTTTTATGTTTGTGCTTTTGA
>NW_004949099.1:21127986-21170831 GCF_000317375.1 Microtus ochrogaster | reverse complement strand
TTCATGTTCTGGCTTTGTGGGAGCCTAGCCAGTTTGGATGCTCACCTTCCTAGACCTGGATGGAGGGGGGAGGACCTTGGACTTCCCACAAGGCAGGGAACCCTGACTGCTCTTTGGACTGGAGAGGGAGGGGGAGAGGAGTGTGGGGAGGAGGAGAGGAGTGGGAGGAGGGGGAGGGAAATGGGAGGCTGGGAGGAGGCAGAAATTTTTTTAAAAAAAAATAAAGGCATAGTACAAGGGCAAAAAATATAGAGTATTGAAACAGCTCTTTCAAGGGAACCTTGATAATGGGAGTTTCTAGTAATATGCATGGTGAGGGGTGAGGGTGAAGGTGTGGAATCCAGCCTTTCCTGTGGGTTATCCTGTGTTGCTTCCATGTTGGCCACATGTCTGGTGTTTGTATGGTGGACTTTACTTACGAGTCCTCCTTTACATATCAGGAACCTCACTTAGCTGTGTTGTCTGTGAACTGGGCAGTCTAATGATCCAGAGACTCTCTAACTAGCACACCCAAAGGTAGAAACTATTCTAGCTAAGGGCTTTGTCTCCAGTTTTTTGTGAGTTGGCAGAAAAGTCCGCAAAAGACATCTGTACAGGAAAAGCCCCTTCTTCTTACTTCTCACCACACTCTGAAAGCGTCATCCACCATACATAAGGAATGCGGTCATGGACATCCCCTGTTACATTTGAGCAGGCAAATGACTGGCTAGCTAAATCCACCTACTGACGTCATGTTTAGGGCTCTTAAACTCCAGAGTTACTATCATTTAATCAGCTCTCTTCCTAGTCAGCAAGAATGAGGCTGCCTTTTGGGTTCTTCAATGCCTCTGTTGTCTGTTTTATTAGCATCTGTCCTTCTAACTCTACACAACTGCCTCTCAAGTCTGTATCTCACCTTGGAGCTGCGGAAGGTTAAACTCAACTCCCCAAGATGTGATTAGATTGTTCCCTGTTCACCAGTCCCCAATGCAGCTCAGTTTTACAACAATAGGTTCCCTATCAAGATGCCACCTGGCCACCACCCACTGAGTCACACAGAGTGACAAATGAGATTCCTCAGCACTGCTGACCTAGCTGCCTGAGGAATCACTGTACATGGATTGGAGGTCTTTGGGGACTGCCTGCCTCACCACTGGGATGAGGCTGCTGCTTCTCTTCCCTGGGCTAGAGACATGCATATCTGCAGCTCAGTTCCCTTGACTTACTGCTCTGTCAAGTGATATCATCTTGTGTGACTATTTTCTGGCTATTCTGCTGCTGCAAGTGTGACTATCTGAAACTGTTTGGTACTTTCTCTCTTCAGAAATACTGTTTGTTTCTGGTTCTTTCCTGATTCTTCTGCTTTCCAGATACAGCTTCTAGTCTCTTTATTTTATTATAATAAAATATAATAGAATAAAAATAATTGGCATTCCCTGTTTTGTTATACAGGGAAGATTTCATTAGAGCTATCCACATACTTGTCTCTCTGCTGCTCTTCATTCCCCTTTGTCTTGTTTGTGTTTCCATTTGAAAACCTGTTTTGTAAACGCTGTTTGTGCTGTTCATTCTCTACGAGTGCCATTTTGCTTTGTCTTGGTCTGTATGTGGCTCTTCCTACTCTTCATTTTATTTTATTTTGCCATTCTTGTAACCATATACTGAGGTAATAGTTCTTTACTTCCCAGCAGTTCTTGAACCTGTAGGTCCCCTAGCATGCCTTGATGTGTTTTCTCTGTGTGGGAACATTCTTCATCTCTATATTTTTAATGTTCTTTCTGTATCCTTTTCTCTCATACTGGAATATTATGAGCACAAAACAGTCTTTTAGCTAGTTTGAATTTATTTCTTAAGATGCTTTGTTTTGTTTATCTTTTCTGGTCTTTATCTTTCTGTCAGGTAGTCTCGGCATGTTCTATATTAATTTCTATCTCACTAACACTTATGCTCATGCATCTAATCTTTCTTATACCTTTGAGTTCTTAATTTTTGTATTTTATAATTATTCAGTTTTCTTTTGCTTTTGAGTTAATATTACATCATCCATGTGAAAAATAGTCAAAGTTATTTGAGGCATTGAAATATGTTGGGTTTTATTTCTTTTCTCATAGACACAGTAAGAAGTATCAAAGACTTCAAGCCAGGGGATTTTTGAGAAAATATTTCAGTAAAAATTCAAGATAAAAGTGTGATAATAAAATAAATTTTAAAAAATAAATATTTAAAACCATAGCCATTTCTAAACTGAATCTATTTAAAGATGTTGAATAAAATCTTCCCAGATACTTTCTGTTAACTTATGGGCCTCCCATGGTGGCTGTGTTATCTCAGGGGAGTCCCATAAGGAACCAGTGTTGAAACTAATTTTTCCTAAGACACTTGTGACTGAGTCTTTTGCTCAGTGAAGTAGCTCATGAACTCATAAATAGGAAAACCACAGCGCTTGTAAATTTTATAAGGTTTGTTTGTTTATTTATTTATTTATTTATTTATTTATTTATTTATTTATTTTGGTTTTTTGATACAGGGTTTCTCTGTGGTTTTGGAGCCTGTCCTGGAACTCGCTCTTGTAGACCAGACTGGTCTCGAACTCACAGAGATCCGCCTGCCTCTGCCTCCCGAGTGCTGGGATTAAAGGCGTGCACCACCACCGCCTGGCAGGTTGGTTTATTTTTAAAGGACAAGATAGCACAAAATGGATAGAGACAGATACTAGAAAGTAGTCCTTATTTGCACATAATATGCTATTTCCAAAGAAAGGGATGGATGAGGTGGTATGCTAAGAGTTCCGCAGGTGAGTGACTGTCACAAGTGATCATTAAAACCGTACTCCGGTGTCTGGAAATAAGTGTGGTTGGATTTCAGTCTTGCTTATGGACTGCTTCTCGATGTGAGAAGTTTTTCTGTGTATGCATAGCTTTGTTGGTTAATGAAGAAAACTGTTTTTAGACGATGGCTTATTAGAATAAAGCCAGGCAGGAAATCCAAGCAGAGATATAGAGAGAGCAGATGGAGTCATGGAGATGTCATGTAGCTGCTGAAGGAGAAAGACGTTTACTGGTAGGCCACAGCCTTTGTGATGATTCATATATTGATAGAAATGGATTAATTTAAGCTATAAGAATTAGTCAGAAATATACCTAAGCTATTTGTCAAGCAGTGTTGTAATTAATATAGCTTCTGTGTGATTATTTGGGTCTAGGCAGCTGGAAAAAGAAAGGTAGTCTCTGTTTACAGCATATTTCCTAAATTCTCCTTTTCAAACAGTAATACCTACCTCCACATGTCTATATTTGTATCGTGTGTGTGTGTGTGTGTGTGTACATGTGTCTGTGAATCAGGGTGACAATAATTTGTTTACTTATTTGTTTGACCTTGAGATCAAGGAGACCCATTCATAGCCAAGGACTTTCACGTGTGAGAAGCAGAGGAAGCCCATGAGTGTATGAAGTCCTGAATAAATGTGAGCCATTGACAAGGTACAGCAATGTCATGTATCACAGTCTCAGATGTATAGAAAAATGTCTAAACTTCCCTGTCCAGGGAGTAAGGCTCAGAGAGATGTCAAAGCCATCCTCTGACCCATGTACAAATGCTGACAGTATATGAAGAAAATGTCCATCATAGTTTTTGCCCTCACCCAAATATTTATAGCCTGATTCTTTGAGAATTCAGTTTCTTGAGAATGGGTCTTCTTGATCTGAAGACCAAATAAATAATGAAACAAATTATTGTCACCCTGATACACACACACACACATACACATTTACACATAGACATATACACACACACAGACAAACACACACACCCACAAAGAGAGAGAGAGACATACACACACAATGCAAATATAGATATGTGCAGGTAGATATTCCTGTTTTGAAAAGGAGAAATTAGGACATAGAAGCAGTCCATAACGATACACCTTGCCTTTTGTTTCTAAACATGTAATAACCCTGACTCCTTGATGCTTCTGTAGGCAATAACCCTACCCCCATCGTCAACTATATATAATTAACACTCTGAGTTTCTGGCATTCTATGGTTTCTCCATCAGAAAGCTAGTAAACCAATCCCAGCTTTTCTGTGTATCTGTATATGTGTGTTCATGTCTGTATGTTCGTTCCCTGATTGCCCCAGTCAGGTTCATCCTTAGAGCCATGCTAGATATGACACTCATCTACACTAGACATAATTTATATGACAAGGTCTAACATATGTCACAAGAAGAGGATACCTTGGAGGATTAGAGAGAAGTAGGATTCTGTGACACTCTTCCTGGGGAACATGAACAAATGTCTACTCATCCCAGAGAGAGAACTGATGATAGACCAAAGTAAGGCACCAAAGTTGAAGTTGGTGATTCTATGAGATTTATTGAGGTTACTTACAGGAACAGAAATAACCAAGACAGGTGCATCCCTAAAGCCGACCACAGCATGGGAGACAGTTCATAAAAGCTAGAAACCTGGAGCACATCATGCAGGAAGATTAACAACAGATGGTAGAAGACTCTTTCTATGTAGCTCAGCTGGTATAAGAGTCTTAAATAACTCAGCTTGCCTGAGAGTGTCTCTAAATTGTCCTTACCACGTCCATATTCTTCGGAAGGGAGGAGGCCTAGTGAATCTTGCCAGTTTCAGGAACTTCCTGTAGCCTTTGAGTTGTTTCTTTCCTGAGCTTAATGAGCTTCCTGACAGGACAAAGTGTGTCACCTTCCCTTAGAACAACCTGTGTCTTAACTAGTTCCCTCAAAGATGTAAATTTTAGCTCCACAGAAATTGCTATGTATCAAGATTTGATGTAGTTACTCTAAGTAAGGGGTATAGAAATGATTTGCAACCAGAAGGAACTTTCTTTTTCTTTAATGTAACATATTTTGATAAAGTTTCCATCCAATGGTATAGCAGGTTGTGCCCCCTTCTTTTGATTTCAAGCTAGTTTGTAGTTACTTTAACCAACAGATAATGGTAGAGGTAACACTATGTGGCTTCTATGGTTAAACCAGAAAAGGCTATGCTATCTCTACATGGTTCTGTTAAGATACTGAGGGAGGAAGTTTAATAATTCTGCTATCGCCAGGCTGGCAGAGGCCCATCAGGGTGCCGTGATCTACTTCCCTAGCTGAGCTGTCTGTAAACAGTCCAATCTGTGTAGACATACCATATTAGATATCTAGTCCAGTTGATCCTTCGGGTGATGATGGCCTCAACTAGTGTATGATGCCAACCATGAGAGACTGACTTCTTGGCTCACAAAACAATAACCAATTTTTAAAGGGGTGTTTCTAACTCATTAAGATTTAAAATAGATTTGTTGTTTGTCCATAGTAACCTAAAACCTCCTAGTGTAAGAGGGCTAAACATCTGCATTTCACCAAAATTACTTTGCATTAAAGGTATGGAGTGTCTTGTTTATTGACTGTTTTCTTTTTTCCATTTCTCCTTAATGTGCTAGTGCAAGTGTCCAGGGTACAAAGAGATTGTATCAAATTTTGTCTCTAGCAACGAAACAAACTCAATCCAACATATGGATAATCAATAATATCATGTTCAGTAGAGAAGGCAGCTCAAGACTTGTCTAACTCTTTGATTTAATGTTCTGGGAAGCCGTGATTTTCTTTCCAACTTTACCTCATGCAGTTAATTCAGAATATCTCAAGCATTAAGATTCTACTTCATTCCTTTTTCCTGCTGCTTTCTTGGGCCAATGAGAGGAAGGAAACTGGGATTTGAAACGTTCATTATCAGGAAATGGCACTGTGCTTGTCTTTGGGGAATCAGGTTACTGAAAGCAATTTAGCAGTGAACTGCTCTTGCAGATCCATAAGAAAGCGTCTTAGCATTTGCATGCCGAATCCCTAGTATTTTCTGCTGCCTTGTAATCATATGTTGGTTGTTTACAATCATGCAGATTGCGTGCTACAATCATTCATTAGTTCTTTATAATGAATATGTACACCTGGTAGCTCTCAGCCCCAATCATCTGCTTTCATTGACTTTCTGTCAGTCATTCGAGATGGTGCAGATACAGAGGATCAAGAGAACGTGTTTGTCAAAGGTAGAAGCCTAGTGCAGGTGGCGGCAGGATTGGAGTTGTGCACCTGGACCTATTCAGTTCCTTCCTTTCCGATTTCAAATTGTGAAAAGTTTTGAATCAGAGATCATACTTCTTGAGTGACAGAAGAGTTTTCTCTCTCTGCGGTCATCTTGTCAGACAGAACAGATCATTTTGGTTCACAGTTTCACTGACATTTGATTCCATTCTGGTGAGGTAAGCATGGGGCATCAGCATCTCTACCTGTGGCTGTCAAAGGGTGAGGAGGTGACTTTTCTCATGGTGTGGATTAAGAAACAGAGTTACGTCAAAGAACCATCCTAGCCACTTACTTCTGTCTACCAGGTTCTACCCTATGTAGGCCCTTAGCAGTCTTTAAAATATTAAGATAAGCTGTGGACAAAGCATGCAAAATGTAGGCCTGTAAGTCATATTTCACTGACACCGTAACAGCAGGCAAGGTGTGGAGCTGGGGATGCAGGCAGTATCTACTGTCTTCCATGAGAAGTTCTTTTGGTGAGTGTTATTTTATTCAACTTTGCAGCTCACAGGCTGTGTGAATCTATCTGTGTGATTATTTAAGTACTGAGCAAACAACTTAGGTCCCTTTCATAGCATTGCTCATGTTGTTCAGGAGGTTAGGTGGGGTTTTGTGGGTTTTTTCTTTTGTTCTTTATTCGTCTCTATCTCCCAAGATGCTTAGTTATCATATTTGTTTGTATGTATATGTGTGAGTTATCATATATATATATATATATATATATATATATATATATACTATTGTATGGGATATAGGAAAATTCTATTTAGAGATACAGAATTGGATGAATAAACATTGACAGAATATTTAAAATTTTAGTCAGCCTCATTAAATTAAAAAATAAAAAACCCTTTCTATCTATCTTATCAAAATATTTGAATTAATCCATGTTTGTGGGAATGCCCTTTCATTTTCTATTTTACTGACTTTAAAAAGCATGAAGAAAATGACTTTGCTTATACCATAAAAGTTAAATACTTCCTCTAAAACTGTTTTTGTAGACAGTTCAAACTTGGTATAACAGGTCTAATTCAGAGGCTGGGTAATAATGCCAGATGTAAATTCTTTGACAAACTCTTTTGTTACTGTGAACCCTAAATATTTAAAATATGAAGACTAAGTTGAATATTTCAGCTATGGAGAAATCTTTCTTTAATTAGAGATATTTGTCCAGGATTTTACAGGTTTTAGAGGTATTTAGTTAACTTAGTGTGTTCCCAGTCACAGCAGGATCTGCCCACATGTGTGGAGGCACTCAGAAAATATGCAGCATTTCCTGACGGAGTCTTGTGGTCTGCACCTGTAAATATCTGCTTGAGTCACATACAAAAATAGAAAGAGAGAAAGAGTAATTATGTTTTACATATGTTAATTAAAATATTAGAAGAAAGGCAGGTGTGGGTGGATCCTGCCTGTTAGTCCAGGACTTGGAGCATTGGAACGAGGGTGTCATTGATAGGAGGGGTCTGGGCCAGGCATTTCCAGATTCTTAGGCTCTTATTCAAAGAATTGGAATAAAGGCAAAACAGATCACTAGGTAGAAAGGCAGATTTATTCAAAAGCAAACATTTAGTTATAACATAGATCAGAAGGAAACATGCTGTGAAGAGTGACAGTGGTTTATGTGAGTGAACATTCTTGAGGGCTCTTGATTACTGCCTGTGGCATTTTTCATAGGGTCCAAAGGAAGGAAGTGTTGACTACCAAACATAAGTTAGGTGTTTCTCTATTTTGACTGACAGTTTTCAAGTTATCAAACCTTGTACTTACATGTACTTATCTATAATCTAATTTTAATCTTATAACTACCCTATTATTCTATAGATATAGAATGGTAAAGAGGTGCTCCTCAACAGTTCCTATAGAGGACACAGTTTGCATCATTGCGCATGCATCCACATCCAGTCTAGGCTGAGTATCCTTCCCTTGTGCCTAGACATGACTGGAATATGATTGAAAAGAATCTGTATACACTTGATGATTGCTAACGAGAGGAAACACATTCTACTATTCAGAGTAGTGTGCACATGCAGTTCGATGTATGCATTGAGGGATCCTAGGTTGGTAGAAAGTTAAGATACATTGCTCAGAGTTGGGTATGTGTGTACAGTAGGTTCAGGTTAAGGTCTCAGGCTGCCAAGTACATCACTGAGAGAGTTGAATGTTGATAAGCCATTCCTTGTGCTTGCCTGTTTCAGGAGGATTACCATGAGTGCTAGACAGGCCTGGACCACAAGATAAAACCTTATCTCAAAAATGAATAATAAATAAATATGTAAGCTGTTAGAAAAGAAAACTGTAAACCTGCAGAAGGGGTTAAATATATGGGAAAACAACGATCTAAATGATAAATAATAACCCTGATTCTAAATCATTGGCGCATTGTAGCATGCTGTAGAACAAAGCCCTGGATTGAAATTCAGGACACCTGCATTCTATGAACCAACATAATGACCTTGGACAAGGTTCTTCAAGTGCAGAATCGACAAAAACTATCCATTTAAAAGGTATGATTCTTCTGTGAAGCCTTGTAACATTGATCACAAGAAAATGTGACTTTCATAACTGTTTTATGTGTGTTTTTACATGTGTATTCAGTTTGTTTGCAGAACAGTTTATAAATAATTACCGAAAGCAAAGTAACCAGTCTAATTTAGATATTGAGATTGAGGCCAGATGAACACACACTCAAAGGAAGTGACTAAAGAGTGGATTGTAATGGTCAGTCATTATCTATTTATCTCGTGATTAGCTTCGGATCGATGCTGCCAAGACAGAGATAGAGACGCATGGCAGGCAGATTATTGTGGGAATGTCTACAGTTCTTGCTCTCATTAGCTTATATAACTAAACTACCCATATACGCCCCATTATTTTTAGAACAGTAGAAAATGGATATTCAGAATGTGACTGATGCTTGATTTTCAAATGAAACTAATCTTGCTGTAGGAATTAATACAATAAAAAAATATAAAAGTTAATTTATACATTTAAGGAGCAGAATTTTATGGACTTGCAAACATCTCTTTGCTCAGCCATTCTGATCCCTAAACAAGATTTTAATCCGCTTGTACAACTACAGTGAAAAGAGAAAATAAGATAGGTACCACATCCCTTTTGTTCCTTGGTGTGTACTCAGGACCTAGAAAATGATTAGCACGAATGAACATATTATAATGTCCTCAAAATAAATAATTCTTCAAAATTATAATTGTTTAAACTTCTTAAAATTGTGATAAATATGGCAAGAAATAAATGAGCATTAGAAACCCTCATGATCATTTATGATACATGCAAAATAGTACTATAGGCACTTTTTCGGGTTCTGTACTCGCCTGTATTCTGCAGAGACATAGGAATAGTAAAACATACACATGCACACACCCGTGGGCATTTGTTGTGGTTGGTTCCTATGAATACAGCCTACTTGGCCCTACAATTGCTATCTATACAATAGAGAGCCAGAGAACAAGGATCAGTATAAGAATCTGGAAGCACAGAACAAAGGAGACCAAAGATGTATCCCCAGTTTAAAGATGAAGGCCAAGAAACTCTCTGGAGAGGCACCAGTGTGAGTTAATATTTATGGAAAGGTTGAAGAAACTGCAGTATGTTGTCCAGAGATGATGGCAGCGTGGTAGATACAGAATCTCAGGGGGAATGGAGCTTGCCATACTGACTGGCTTCTTCTTTCACCCACTTTTGTTCTAATCAGGCCTGTAACCTCCTGGATGTGCTGCCGACATCCATGGCAAGTCTTTTACACTTAGTTACTCTCTTGCATGCCTTTTGTATACACAAACACCATCAAAGACACACACTAAAGTATGCTTGATTATTTTCATAGTCTTCTCTTAATCAATCAAGGTGGTGTTGCAGATCAACCTTCATAATTTTTCAGAAAAATTATAAGCAAATATCAATATGTATGCCCATGCACAGCAAGTGTTGTATGTAATGTACGGGCATCCATGAATGCCAGTACCTGTTCAAACTAACACTGATGTGATGTGTTTTGTTTTTATGTCTTAGAGCACTTCTATAAGAATATATACTCATTGATCTGGTGCTTTGTGATCGCTACAAACATTTAAAATCCATGCATACCATACTGTATTTGAATATTTATTGATTCACTTAGGGAGGAGATACTGTGAGATTTCCCTTTTCCCCAGTGGTGTGTCAACTGGTGTCATTATGCAAGTCTTGTTTAGATGACCATATTTTTCTTTTTTTTAATTAAATTTCCTCTTTTATTGTATATGCCCATAACAGTTTCCCCTCCCTCCTCTTCTCCCATCCCTTCCTCTCACATGTCATCTATCCCCCGCCCCCACTCCTCCTGTCTCTATTCAGAAAGCCGGGCCATCCCATGGGAATCAACAAAGCATGGCACATCAAGTTGAGGCAGGACCAAGCTCCTCCCCTGCATCAAGGCTGGTCAAGGCATCCCAGCATGGGAATAGGTTCCCAAAAGGCATCTCAGTCACCAGGGATAAGTCAAATAGACCAAGTTACACAACTGTCACTCACATTCAGAGGGCCTTGGTCAGTCCCATACAGGCTCCCTTATTGTCAGTCCAGAGTCTGTGAGCTCCCATGAGCTCAGGTTAGCATATCCTAAAGCAGATGTCCTGGTCCTCTGTCTCTTATTGTCTTTATGTTCCCCCTTCTGCAGTGTAGTTTGAGCCTTATGTTAAATTGTAATGGGAATTTTCTAGTAGATTATTATCCAACCACATGTGCTCAGTCTTAAATGCATATATATATAGGAGCAACCCTAAAAGGCCTTAGCAGGCTCTCTCTCTCTCTCTCTCTCTCTCTCTCTCTCTCTCTCTCTCTCTCTCTGTGTGTGTGTGTGTGTGTGTGTGTGCGCGTGCGCTTACAGGTGCAACAATAACAAAAGAAGAACAGGTCATGAATTTCAGATAGGATGGGAGAAAGGGGAAAGTTCAAGAAGGTATGGGAAGGGTAGAAATAATGTGGACCAAGTACACATGCAGAAAAAAATCTAAAAACTATAAACTACATAAACAAAGCTAAATATATATTTATTACTCATTAAATTTTTGAATCAACAATACTGGAAACAAGATCATTCTAAACATGGATGTGCATTTATCATAATCATGAATCAAATGCCTGACAGTAAATTATCCAAGTAAAATGAATATATACATTGGATGATGTGTTAAAGATTGTTGAGTTGCTATGCAGGAACATCTCACCAGGTAGTGGTAATTGAAGATGCTTCTTTCTTCGTAATGCCATAAATTTTGAAATGTTTCTACCAAAAAAGTTCTATTCTTGTACTAAAAAGTGACTTGCTGAGATTTCATGACTATAGCAGCCTTGCCATTTCTTGGACCTATCCAGCAGCAGGCCTCCTGGTCCTTTGTCCATTATAACCTTTCTGCCTCCTCTTCCACAGTTCCCAAGCCCTACTTGTAGGATATCCATTGTAGATGTACACGGTAGATGTAGAATAGCTTGGTGTCTTAGGATTTCTACTGCTAAAGACACCATGACACATGAAGATCCACATGGCAAGTTTTATAAAGAAAAACATTTAATTGGAGCTGGCTTACAATTTCAGAGGTTTAGGCCATTATTGTCATGGCAGGAGGCATGACAGCATGCAGGGAGATATGGTGCTGGAGGAGCTGAGAGTTCAACATTTTGATCCACAGACAATAGGAAGTGACTGTCACATTGGGCATGGTTTGAGCATATATGAAACCACAAAGCCCACCTCCACAGCGACATATTTTTTCTAAAAAGGCCACACCTACTTCAACAAGGTCATACCTCCTAGTAGTACCATTTCCTATGGCCAAGCATTCAAATACTTAAGTCTATGGGGGGGGCATACTTATCCAAACTACCACAGCTGAGAACCCTGTGGTCATTTATTCTCTGCATTATGATCAATTGTGTAGCTCAATAATAGCCTTCATCTGCTGCAAAATGAAACTTCTTTTATGAAGGATGAGAGCTATACTTACAGGCAATCAATGGCTGCTGAGAGTTAGAGAATCTGTTTTCTCCACAGATGAGTCCCTTGATAGGTTATTCAGTCCCAAGTGGTCAGCTCTAAATTCATGTACATATAGGCAAAACTAAATGACCACACACACACACACTGTGTATACATGTATGTGCAATAATCATGATTATAAAGGAGAAGATTATGAATTTGGGAGGAACATGGAAAGAGTTGGAGTGGAGAAAAGAAGGTGTGGAAATTATATAATTGCACAACTCATATATGAAATCCTCAAGGTATTAAACTTAAAACTTGCAAAAATCTAGTTCATCCTCATGTTTTGTTTTTCCTTATTTGTGGCCTAAAATATAAAGCTCCTCTTCTCAGAGACCTTGTGCTAGCTTCTACTGGGTGCAAATCAGAACTCACCAAGAACTGTGTTCACCTAGATTCCACTTGAAGTCTACAGGACCACATGAGCAATAATGGTGTTTCCACATATTAATTTATTTGAACTCAACCTGTGTGTAGTTTTAAATGTCTTGGAAAATGGTTCCCACACTGTAGCCCTGTCCCAGACCTATGTAAGAAAATTTTTTGGTAATGAGCAAGGCTATGCTTTCCAAAAGATTCAATATTTATCTAGAAAATTAAACACATTGTACTGAGATGTTCTACTCTCTTCAATCAAAGATTGTCAAAATCTAATCACTATAGCTCAGACTTGGCACAAACCATCAGAATAATATGACTACATGCTCCTCTTACCTTCTGAATTCTTGTCATTGCTTATATTTAGGTCTGATCATTTATTTTGATTTTTAACCAGCATTTTTATTCTTAGTAGGAAATTGATCTAAATATCTATTTTTCAAATTGACAAGAGGAAATATTTTCCATGTCTTTTAAACATTCTCTTATTTTCCATTCTTCTGGAACTTTTTGTGCTTCATGATAAGTGATTTATTCTGACCCCGTTCCATGCTTTTATGCCCCCGCCCCAGCTTGCTATTTCACTGCTACCTGCCTGTGCCTACATTGACCTGCACTCTGCTCCCCAGAGTACAGTCAGGGCTCTCTGCCTGCATGGCCTCTATTTTTATATGTAGCAATATTCTCTTGCTACTTTTCTTTTAAAGGATATATTGATTTATTTATATTATGCATATGTGTGTACATGAATTTCTGTGTAACACATGCATTCATATGCCCATAAAAGCAGAGAGCATCAAATATTCTGGAACTGGGGTGAAAAATGGTTGTGAGGGTCCTGCTGTGGGAACAGAACCTGGATCTTTTGCAAGAGCAATGAGCACTCTTAAAGCATTGAGTCATCTCTCCAGCCCCTTTGGTAGTTTTCTTAATAAAATTCTTTCCCACTTTTGCCATTTTTTAAAAAAAATATTTATTTTATTTTATTTTACTTGTATGTGTGTTTCGCCTTAATGTACGTCTGTTCACCATGTGAATGAGTGCCCAAGCAGACCACAAGAGGGCGGCAGATCCCAGGAACCAGAGTCACAGATAGTCGATAGCTGCATTGAGGGATCTGGGAATCAAATGTGGATTCTCTACAAGAGCAACAAGTACTTTTAACTGTAGATCCCTCTTGCTAATCCTCTACTTTTGTCATTATCACTAAACATTTAAAGACTTGAGTTTTACCTAAAATTTGCATATGTATGTAGTTCACCTAAGAGTTGAAAAATGTACTGCCTTTCCTTCTGAAGAAAAATAACACATCATTCAGTAATTTTCCATTTCTGTTATTGCAAGTGACTTTGACTATACTTTTTGGACCCATTAATCATTTGTATTCTTTCTATGAGATTTCTCTTAATCTGATTCATAGTCAGTGATGACTTTAGTATGACTTACACAGTCTCTGTTGTTCTTTGTATTGTATATTTGTGTGTGTGAGGGGGAATGGTGGTTCTTCTGTCTATGTGTAGCTTTTATTAGTTAATAAAGAAGCTGCTTTCAGCCAACAGCTTAACAGAGTAAGGCCAAGCTAAAAGAGATATATAGAGTAAGTAGGCTGAGTCACGGAGACACCATGGAGTTGCTTGCCAGTAGGCCTCAAGAAGTTGTCGTAAAATACAAATTAATGGAAATGGGTTAAGCAAAGATATATAAGAGCTAGCTAGAAATATGCTTAAGTGATTGGCCAAGCAGTGATTCAATAATATAGAGTCTGAGTGATTTAAATAATATAGAGTTTCAAGTCAGGGCAGCCGGGAACAATCAAGTGGCCTTCCTACAACAGGGTGGGGGGGGATCATTTGCCTTTTTTGGACATTTTAAAGCTCACTTGATTGTGTGTATTATTTAAGGTACAAAACATGATGCTTTGATAAACACATTAAGCGATTACTGGGCTCACAGAAATGAGCACACCCATCTATTTGGGGAGCGAGTGTCCCTCTATGTGGATGGGCATTTGTGACATGAGTATAGTCTGTCAAGGACTCCAATACATCAAACGTCAAACTCCTTGGAACAAGAAGGCTTTCTATGAGTCAGACTCAAGCAAGTACTTCCCATGGCCTGAGCCACGGATGTTGACAGCATAAACAGAGGGTATCAGCCACAGTTTCCTAGTCCAGTCTGACACTATTCCCTACAGAGACTCCCTACAAAATTAACTAACTTTCATCCTCCTTCAGCTGTATGTCATAACCATGCCTTCTCATTCAGCTCTCATATAATAGATGTGCTGAATTTCTAAGCTGCTGATGTGTCTCCATGACAGTGAGTGGCCAACCAAAGCCCGGAGGTTTTTGTATTTTTGTCATTCCCTTTCACTCTAGGCATGTCAATCTCAAAGCAGTGCAAGTCGCAGTGACTATCCTGTCCACATTTCTGTCATTTTCCAAGTAGTAAAGGCAACTAAAGCCTATTCTCTTAGCAAATTTCAGTATTAAATTGTGTTATTTACTATAGCCTTACTGCTGCATGTTAGATCTATAAATATATTTGTGGGGAATAGCCACAACTTTGTATGCTTTTATGCTTTCACATGCCAGCTCCCCAATTTGCTGCCCCTAATGGCCACCATTCCACCTTCCATTTCTATGAATTCCTGCTCTGTTTTGGGAAAATGAAGATTGAGCTTTCCTCACCTGTCGTCTTGTCCACATTTTAGGCTCAAACAGTAATTGATAAAGTGAGACTTGAAAGGCCAAAATAACAAAGGACAGTGGAGAGAAACTGGTGCATTCTAGTTACTTTGCCATCTGGCCACAGTGTGGTGGTAGGGGTTCTTGCATGCTTGCTTATGGGAGTTTATGTGTACCATATGCATGCAGATGTTCATGGAGGCCAACAGAAGGTATTGGCTCCTCTGAAATTAGAGCTAGAGGTTGTTGTAAGATGTCCAGTTTCGGTGCTGGGAACTAAATTTGGGTCCTCTGCAAGAACAATAGGCACTACTAACCAATGCTCCCCCTTCAGTCCCTCTTAACTGTGAGTTCTGAGAGTGAAGAAAAGAAGTAGAAGTCAAGTGAAAGATGACTTCCTGAATTTTGCTCTCAACATTTCCAGTTCGCTAGGATGATGAAGGTTCTGACACCATACATTCTAAGGGCGAATTCAGGAAGTCAATTGTGATGTTGAGTTTTATCTATCTGATAAGGTCATGGTTAGGAGAAGTACTAAGCTTAGGTCAAATTATGATCTTCTAGATTAACAAAAATGATTTTAGTCTAAATATTGAAATATGGTGTGCAAAGCATCATTTAAACTAGTACACTGGCTGATGTTACTATGAAAGTGAATGTTAATGACAGCTTGAAAACTGGATCCCAGTGCTCCAACACCAGGAAGACAAAGAGAAGTTGAGGAGACAGCAAAGAAGCCTGAGAAACAGTTTCTAGAAAGTCAGTATAAAATCATAAACATGTGTTGCTTAGTACATGAAACACAGGAAATGAAGTGGGAGTCAACAGCTGTGTCCAAAGTTGACAGCACAGTGAGCATTGTTCATTGGCTCTCACAATGTGAAGGTCATTCATAAATCTAGGTTGAATGGTAAAGACAAAAGGCTGGTTGGACTAGATTTCACAGATGACAGAAGAAATGGAAACAGCAGGCACAGACAATTGTTTTAAGAGGCTATGCTGGGAAGGGGAACAGAGAGAGGATAAGAGCTGCCTCTGGGGATGAAAAGGGGTCAAGAGGATTTTGTTAGGTTTGAAGGCTGAAAAGTTAACAGGATTTTAGGAAGTTGATGGGAAATATCTGGCAGACGTGGAAAATGGTAATGCATAAAATGTGGGAAAATTATTGAGTAATCTCTAAATAGGTCGATGAAGAAGTTAGGTTTAGTGGTAATTAGAAAATATGGGTGATTCATGTCAGTGTTTGTGAAGACAGAGGCTTGAAGGTGGCAAATCAGGAACTGCCCTTTTGAGTCTTCCATTTCTGTCAGGGAAAAGGAAGAATGGTCTTTTCTGAAATTTATGGAACAGGTACTAAGGATTCAGAAAGAGAGAAGATAGGAAGTAGCACTCCAGAAAGTGGCACGCCATCAAGGAATCCTACTCTCAAAAGTGGTGGATGGATGGAAACCACAGAAAGCTATGAAAACTCTACAAAATATAAGAATATATAAGAATTCTAATAGACCAAAGACCAAGCCAACATCAGATGCTGTTTTTATAATTCCTATGTTTAATTTTGTGCATGTTTGTCTATATGTGGGAATGTGCATGCGTGAACGCAGCTACCCACAGCGACCAGAAGAGAGTATGAGTTCCCAGAACTAGAGATACCAGGCAATTGCGACCACTAGACTTGAATGTTGTGAACTGAATTCAACCTTCTGCAAAAGCAGTATATGCTCTTAACCGCTGATCTGCTTCTCTAGCCTCTATATGCTAGGATTGTTTTCTTTAATGAATGGCAGGAGTAACTTCAGAATTTAGTGTTGGATGATTTAAATCTTAGAGATGTTGGTTGAAGAAAAAAACCACTTGAAGAGTATAAATTTTGGATTCCTGCTGACCCAAAGACTTTTCAGTGTAGCTCCAGACATCTTCATAGTGTGTCCATACTTTTTAATTAACATATTTTTCTTGCTTTGGGGAATTTCACATCATGCACTCCAGTTGTATTAATTTCCTAGTCCTTCCATGTACACTCTCAGTCTTCCACTCTTGTAGTCTTCTCCCATAAGAGAAAATAAAAATAAGTAAATAAATAAATAAAAACAATTAGGAAAATAAACACTTTGCTTTCCTGTCTTCCCTGCATCTACAACACCTCTTCATTCAGTGCAGTGGTATTGAGAGCTGTGGTGTGTCGTGCAGTATACTGTTTTGTTCACTCAGCATACTTGGATATGTTCATTGCAATAAGTTGGTCTGATTCAAGGCCTCTGGCTTTTGGTACACCATCAATACTGGGCACTCACTGAAACTCCTATTGGACATCCTGTTCTTACCCTGAGTCATGAAGATCCTGTGGCTCTTCCAGAGGACAAGTCATTTCATTTGCTCCAGCAGGTCATAGATGGCGTAGATGTTGGAGTGGGCCAACTCAAAGCTTTGGACATGAACCTGGTTGGTAGCTGAGTTGGTCAGTCTGTTCCTCCACTGGGACCACTCACTTCATTCAAGGGGTGGCACCAGCTCTTTCATTGAAGTTGGTGATGGGGAAGAAGTTCTCCATGGACCATCAAGAGTCAAGGTCAGCTCTTCCATATCCAGGCTATAGGGGCCAGTTCTGGGATGGTAGGGTTGGTGAGGCAGCTCTTCCATGACCTCCAGTGGCATCAAGGGCTATGAATATCATTACAGATCCCTGCTATGTTAGGACCATGAACACAAACATGGCCTCAGCTTCAGCTCCAGCATGGACATCACCATGGTCTCCAGTAGTAGAGCAGGCCACTCAGATTAGTATGGCCTCACAGGCACCATGGCCCTCAGGCATCAACATGGTCTCTGGTGAGATCCCAGAAGCCCAGACCAGGGGCAGGCATTCTTACAGCCTTCAGTGGTAACACAGCCACAGAAATCAACACAAACCTCTGCTGCAGCTGTAGGGTCATGGTCCCAGACATGGCCCTAGGCTGAAGCTTGGACTGGACATCACATGACCCCAGGTGGCAGACCCCATGTCAGTTTGTTTCTCATCACCATCTAGTCTTCAGATCTGCTTCTCTCCACAGCACATGAACAGCTCCTTTCCCACTTCCTCTCTCCCTTCCCAACCCCTGCCTGCCCACCCACTCAGGCCATAGGGCACCTAATTGACCTGTGACTGACTTCTGCCTACCTGGGCCTACCATACTTTTCTTGAACCAATAAAATACAAACAGATTGAGATGTTACCGATGGAATAGGAAAGTCTATATGCATAAAGACAGAAGAAAATCCATGCAACTTCTGTGAACATTGCATTTCTTCTAAGCTTTTACTTACATGCATCTGAAGGCATAATAGAGTCACAAGCTAACCCTATGGTTCCATTAAAACATTTTTGCTGAGCACCATTCCATGATTTGGGCTTTCACTGTAAGTGGAAATGTTTATAAGATTATCTTATACCATAAGAGTACTGCATGGTTTCCTACACTTAAAAATTACACGATTTATTTAAAATTATGAAAATATCATATGTTAAGACATTTAAGAGTTTAAATATTACTTGAACACATCATGTTTATGAACATAAAATGAAAGTTTGAGTTCATTAGCAATACTCTAAAATATGCCTGATTAAATTAATATCCTAAGAACATTAAGATAAATGAGAAACTTCTGAAAGAACTAGGTACTTGGATTTATAAGTAAATTAAAATTAAATTTAAAATTAAATTATCTTGACTCCCTTTTAACTCCCAGTCCATCTCAAAATTAATATTGTCATTTGTATTTATGGCTTGTGAAGGTTTTTTTTCTAATAACTTTTGGTTCCATGACTTTATTTTGAAATTAAGCCTGGTAGGGTCACAATGCAAATATCTTTCTATCAATAAGTGTTCACACCATTGTTTTCGCAACCAACTTGAACTTCTACTGTGAATGTGTAATAAATTCACCAATATGATCTTCAGCTTCTTGTTTATTTGTTTTCCTCTCCATGGCATATAACTATTTTCATTATTACTTGTTAGTAGGGTTAGGCACATTATTTCTTCTGTTTTATAAATTTTCTGGATGTTCTGATTTATCTTCTAGGCAACCCCTGCCTGCCCACCCACTCAGGCAGGGGTTGGGAAAAGAATAAAGATATTTTTCTTTAATATCACTTAGAGAAGATAAAATACGTGACTATTATTTTAGTTTGAAGAACATTGACTTTTCAGTTCTTTCCACGTTCATAGGCAGACTTCAAGCCACATTTGCTTCTTTGATATTTATTAAGATGGTCATATTGTTCCCCTTTTGCTAACACCATATCAATAACCATATTTGTTAATTTCCTTACCTGAAGATAGTCTTGTGTTCCAGACATTAGACTCTATTTGATGAAGAATTATCATTCTTTGTACATAATGCTGAACTTTGTTTCTTAATATTTTGAATTTTTACATCTTTTATACTTTTATACATTGTGTTTCTTGTAGATATGTTATACTTTCATCTCTTGGTCTATTTTGTACACTGAACTTTACAGAAATGTAATTTCTCTTATGTAGAATATTTTTGCATAGAGGTTTCTAAAATGTCCCATTCTGTGATTATACTGTACTTCTCTTCTCTTCAATTATGATTACTGATGCTTTCTTCCCTTTTATTTTATTGGTTTTTAATTTTAGTATGTTTTTATTTATTGACTTTACATGAGCTTGTGGTAGGGTAGAAGAAGCACATAGCATGAACATTTCAAGGTCAGAGGATAACTTGCCAGTGTCAAATTTCTCTCATTTCACCATGGGGGTATCAGGGGCCAAATTGAGGCCTTCAGGCTTAACAGTAGGCAGTTTTACCCACTTCCTGGTTCATTTTCTTTTACTGGAGCTTAGAAGAGTGTGCAGTGTTTTAGCATTTAGCTTATCATTATTCCTTAGCTCATTACTAATTTTTGTTTTGGATTAAAATCATGTTTACATCTTTTATTATAGCATTTTTGGTTGCCTTTCTCTTCAGTTTCTTCTTGGTAGTATGTAAATTTATAACCCCATTGCCTTTTCTTTCCTTATGTCTGTGGGGTTTTATTTTTTCCGGTTTTTAATTGTAAAAGACTAATTTATTTCTTTTGTTATTTGAAATGATAGTGTATTTGTCCATAACTTTTCCCCCTTTGAGCATAGTTTAATTTCCTCTTGTAGGGTTTAGTTTTGGTTTTCTTATTTTCTAAATAACCTTTGATTGCATTTCAGTTTCTACATAGAACCAAAAATTAAATAGAAATTCTTCCCATTTCCTCAGGGGTTGCCTCAGTACTTTATTCTAAATAGAAGATCCATAATTAAACATTCATTTATATATGTTTTGGATTCCAATTAACTGTAAACAGAGACTGCTTTTTTGTTTCCTGGCTGTCCAGACCCAAATAATCACACAGAAACTCTTAATTATAACACTGTTTGGGCAATGGCTCAGACATATTTCTAGCTAGCTCTTATATCTTAAATTAACCCATTTCTATTCATCTGTGTATTGCCACTAGACTGTGGCTTACCAGTAAGGTTCTAGCATTTTTCTCCTTTTGCAGCTACATGGTCTTTGCCTTCTTTCTTCCTGCATTCAGTTTAGTTTTCCAGCCTACCTATGTTCTGCTCTTCTATAGGCCAAAACAACTTCTTTTTTAACCAAGGGTAATAAAATATATTCATAGCATATATGAATTGATAATTCATACCCTCATCAATTAATCAATGCATAATATTATCACATGTATAAAATTGGCAACATACATTTTTATGTCTTCATGATGTCCACTTGAATATGGCATAAAGAAAAGTTTGAAAATAAGAATATGCTTCAGTCTAAGCAATATATCCTGTTAAAAGTCATACATGTGTGCTAAATACACTTCTTGAAAATTCTACTGTTGTGTCATGTGTACATGCAGGTACATATGTATGTGGAGGTGAGCATATGTGTGTCAGAGTGTGAAGACTAAAGCACAATCTCGGGTGTCCTTCTTCAGGTGTCACACTCATCTTCACTCAGCACTAGAATTACAAGTGTGTGCCAGGCACAATTTTAATTTGTTTGTTTGTATGTTTTTGCATGAGCTCTGGAAATGGATCTGAGTTCCATGTGTTTACAAGGCAAATACTTTATCTATTTATTGAGCTGAATTCCCAGCCCCCACATTTAAAAAATAAATAATACAATGTGTAGTTCTAATATTTTTAAAAAAACATACTGCTGATTTGAGATAAGTCTAGAGATTACTTTTAGTAGAAACTTGGACTATTACTTCAGAGAGACCATATTGACCTCAAACCATATGTTGCCAGCCCTTCAAAAGAGTGAAAAGTTAGTCTGGTGACCTGAATCTTATTAATAGTATTATTAGTTTCTAGGCTCATTTCAAAGTCTTCCTACTTACTCATTATCTTTCGATGTCCTAGATTAGTAAATTAAATCATAGAAAGTTAGAAGATAGAAAAATAAATTCCTATTTTCAACCACTCTCAGGTAGCATTTTAAGACTTCAAAGACTTGATCCTTATTGTATGTGAATTAATCTCAGTAAAGAGCAGCAACCTAAAAAATTACTGTTTTTATTTTTTAAATGTAGTTATCCTCCTTCTGTATTTTCATAGTTGTCATCTTTCTCAGTTATAAAGATAAATGATGTTTAAGTGCTTTAATTCCCTTGAGACTTTCAAAAGACATAAAGTCATGCCTTTTCATTCCATAGGTGGACAGAAGAAGAACACCTTTGCTTTATACTTGACAAATCTATGCCTCATACTTTGTACTTGGGGGTTTAGAAAGGCAACATTCACCTGCTAAGAGGAAAGTCACAGAAGCAGAGAGTTGGAAAACCATGCAAGAGCTAAAATATTTTCACTGAGATTCTTTTCTCTGAAACATTCTTTCATTTTAAAGATTATTTTATTTGAAAGAATGGTCATTTGGCATTTTTATCTAAGATTTAGTATCTCTCTCATCAGACACAACTGAAACAAATAACAAAATCAAAAGACAATTACAGCAACTAACACTGTGGAGCAATGTCTTTGTACAGCCAGAAATATACAGACATTTCATAGTGCCAAGTCTCCCAAAAGAATTATGTAACTTCTAAGAAATCAGAGTTTATACACACACACACACACACACACACACACACACACACACACACATTCACACAGACATAGACACATACGCACACTGGAAAAAAGACCTTTCTATACCAAGGTGAAATGTACTGAGATACTATTCTGTGTCCAGACTATGTGGCTTGCTGTAGCTATAAATTTTAAGCAGTTTGCCTGACAGAACTTAGATTTAAAAAAAAATCTGTATTTGTCCTTGACTGTATTTGATCAATGAATCAAAGAAATAACAAAGCTGTTCACAAAGAAAGGAGCATTTTGTAACATCAGCCAGTATTTAAGAAAGTCATGTACTCAATCAGAAATGGACGGAGAATATCGTTTGGAAGCCAGACAATTAAATAGATAAAGCCCTTTTTGTACCTAACTCTGTCATTTAAAAGAGGGAAGAGACCTTGGAGAAAAAGGAATGATAATGGGGTTCTTGATGATGAAGGTGATAACTCATATTTACCGCATTCTTATTATGAGCTAAGTTCATCTTAATATCTCTTTAATTGTACAGTACTGTTCAGGATATGCAGGAGGTTAAACAGTTACTGTCTAAGTCAGAATTACCTTATAGAAATATATTATATATTGACTAGAAAAATGAATCTCTACTTTTAGATGTATAAATTGTAACAAACATACAATGTTTACTTACCCTTCATAAGCAGACACTAATCTAGTGAGTTACACCACACACTATGAATGTCAAGTGGTGCATTTTCATGGCTGCCATTAGAATCAAATACAGACATGAGCTTCAGCTAGATACATACTGAAACCTAAAAGACAGCAAAATCTACTCATAATCTATTCACTCACTCACTGGTTCACTCAATAAACATCTACTGTATGAATCTATGCCCATTTCATAGGAGACTCAAACATAAGTCAAATCACAACACAAAACATACATATCAAAGTCTACCTTGAGGTACTCAAGGAGAGATTTTAAATTTGGTATTGGAAGGTTCAGAGACTGAATGTAGCTTTGGAAATCATCCAGATATTGAACTAAAGCTGGTATCATAACCCAAAGTAAAACCAGTCCACTGCATGACTACATCAGGTACATTCACGTTGTTAGGCATCAAACTGTATACCTCCTTTCTCTTTGAATGAAGACAACTTCAAACTTTCTATTTTCCACATTTTAGGTTTGAAATATGTAAACTTATTTTTTCAGCTATATTATACTACTCAGAGCATCACATACCTCCTGGCTTTAATGACATCTTTGAATATTTTTCTGTGTGTGGTGTATGTATATTTTCCTGTGGGTATATGCTCATATGTGAGAATTGTGTGTAGAAGACAGAGATCAACGGCTGGTGTCCTTCACAGATGTTCCCTACTGTGAAATAATCCTCTGTACACTGTGAAGATATGTTGTTTTCATTGTTTAAAAAAAAACAATTAGCCAATGGCTAAGCAGGATTTTTGGAACAGAGAGAATGCTGGGAAGAAGAAGGATAGAGTCAGTGGATGCACCATGTGATGTAGAGAGAGCAGGATGGGAAGTATGTGCACTAGGTAAACAAGCCTCGGGGTAGCACATAGTTTGATAGAAATGGGTTAAAGTTTTAAGATCTAGCACAAAACAAGCCTAAGCTCTGCGACAAGCATTTATAATTAAAACTGAGACTCTGTGTGGTTATTTGGGGAACAGCTGGTGGGACAGAAAAGTCTGTCTACATTTCCCCCCACACACCACCATACCTGATCTTTTGAGACTTGATCTCTTGATCTGGGGATGTCCTGTCTCTGCCTCCCTAATACTGGAATTACACACACACACACACACACACACACACCATACTTGACTTTTTATGTGGATTCTGATGTATGCAGAGCAACTGAGACATCTCTTCATATTTTTTTCCAGACAAGTTTTCTCTGTGTAGCTTTGGAGCCTGTCCTGGAACTTGCTCTGTAGCCCAGGCTGGCCTTGAACTCACAGAGATCTTCCTGCCTCTGCCTCAAAGTGCTAGGATTAATGGCATGTGCCACCACTACCTGGCTAGTTCTTTTTCTTTTTTGGGGGGTGTGTGGTCATTTTCCATTTCATGAACATGTTTCATTGTTAACAAACAATGTTCTTCATCAAATCTCAATGTTATTAATATAGGAGAATTTATGTTTTTAGGTCTTCTATAGTCACTGTGAATAATGACAGAAAACTACAGTGTAAATGGAAAAAAATAATAAATATATTCCAAAGTTTAGTATAAAACTCTCATTGCAGAATCTTAGTGTGGTGATTTTAATGAGAATGTCCTCCATAAGATCTGGCATTTAAGCACTTTGTTTCCAGGTAGTAGCACTATCTTGGGAGGTCTAAGAGATGTGGATTGGCTGGATAAAGTATGTCACTGAGGGGTGACTTTGGGGTTTCAAAACCTTACATCATTCCAAGTTCATTCTCTGCTTCATGTTTGTGGTCCAAGTTTTGAACCTTCTGCTACCTGCTCCTACCTTCATTCCTTCCTTCCACCATCAAAGACTCTAACCTTCTGGAACTACAAACCCAAATAAACTCTTTCCTTTATCAATTGTCTTGGTCATGCTTCCTCACAGTGATAGGGAAGTGACCAATACACTCGGTTTTCCAAAACTTGGAATTTTCTTTAAAATTCCCTTTAGTGAACTCAAATGCTGAATACTATCCTGTTGGCTAAATGAACTGTGAATCACAATTGTTTGCTTTGTGATAAATCATGTCTGTCTAGAGGTTACATAATGAAGGCTACTTGCAACACCTCAGTGGATTCAGACATAGTATACAGTCATTTTCTGAGTGTACAAGAAATGGGGCTAAGTTGAGTCTTGATTTAATGATTCCTATCGAAATGAAATAAGCATTTGATCTTTGGATTTGATCACCCTCTATCTGCAGCTGCGTCTCAACTGGCAATTACTTCCTCGCTGGGCTCCTTGCCCAGACAAATGGGGTTCGTTCTTGTTTCATTCTGTTTGAATTCCCTGATAATGGAGGAGGTAACTGAACTATGGCTTCCTGTGAATCTCAGAGGTCTGAAAATGAGTGCAAGGGAATTTTTTTCCTCTTATCATGTTTTGCCACCACAATAAAATGCTTTCTCATAATGCACTCTGAAGGGTGCTTGATTTTCTGACCATGAAAACTCAGGAGCAAACTTGCAGCCACTGTTCTAGGGTAGAATGCATTCCAGTGTCACAGTTTTATAGAACAAGAAAAAATGCAAGAACAAGGTATGTTTATTCACTGTTGCTGATGTAGTGCTCTAAACTTGCTATGTGTGGTTGAGATAAACTTCCTATCATATATATGTTGCTTAAATTAGAGACCAAATGATTTTTTCCTCTCCTTTTTCTTCCCATGGTTCTTCCTCTGTATTAGCTTCTTTGTAATTAAGGGCATGGTTTCTGTTTTTCAGTGCATCACTGTACCATTCTATGGGACTCAGAGAAATTGCAAATTAAATAGGCCCAGGACTCAACATTTTTCATAGATTTGGAAAGGGGAATTCTGATTTCAAATGAAACACATTAAATAATTTTTATCCTTGCAGATGGAAAAGTTAATAAGATCCATGTAGCATTCATCTCTCCATATTTGTAAAAGCCTCTTTTTATTCTGAATGCCATAATTCCCACACCTTCCTCATTAAAACTATGCCTCTATTAAAATGGTAACCGTCCAGTAATAACAGGTAAATTTTCTTGCCAGGTTTAATCTTCTATGCAGTTATCTGGTCAAATGGCTGTATTTACCAAATCTTATTACTTAGCTGATAAAATAACTCTCTATGCCTTCACTGTGTTGACGTGTTTAGTAGATTAAAGCCTGCAATCGTTAATCCAAGAAAATTAAACCTGCCCCGGTTGTCATTTTAGTGCACCATCTGTTGCTCCAGGTGCTTGCCTGGTTTTCAGGGGCTGTGAAGTGAGCTCCCTCACAACAAGCCTGCATAGATAAATGTCCTCCCAGATGCTATGCTTCAGTCTCCATCTCGAGGTACTTGCCAGGCTTAAAGGGAGACTAGGAGGCATGTTGTTTCATCCTCATAAGAATTTCAGGTGTTTAGAATGTGTGCAAGGTGGAATATAGCTGTCACCAACACAAACAAAATGACAATTTTAATGTCCTAACTGGCATAGAAATGTATCTAAAGAAGCAATTTGGGGATAAAAAAAAGTTAAAGTTCTGATTAATAAATATTAGATTATCACTGATGGGTTTAGTCTTACAAAAGGCTAGCTGGAGGATATTTTATTGAATTCTTAACTTTAAGAAAAATCCTAGGCAGTCTTTTGTTTGGAAGTCTTCGCGATCAAAGTTTAGAGTTAAATAACCAAGTACACCGTTGTTTTAGTATAGCCTATATTGAGTTGGGTAGATACTGAAATATAAGAAACTACTCTGATATGTACCTCAATTAATATTCACAAAGTAAGCCTATCCACAGAACGTAGGTATCCCACCAGCACCCCGTGCTTTTCTAGTCACCCCGCCTGTCATAGTATTAACTCTTATTTGGGCCTTTAATAATTGATTTATTGGGTAGAATATAAACATTCACCATATTTATTGATTCATAACATGTATTTATAATAGTAAGCGGACAATAATTGTACATCTTTAGAAACCCGTGACTTCAGGTCTGTTGTCTGTACACCCACTCCCAGAGGCCTCTTACAGTATTTTGTAGCACTGTGCCCCATGCAGGGTACCACTCCTAACACACACTAATTCAGTTTGCCTGCTTTTGAACTTGACATTAACTGAATCATATGACGAGTACTTCTCTCATGCTACATTACGCAGACATTAATCTATGTTGTTGTGTATAATTCTAAGACCCTCAGACCACTCCCATTCTGTGGCCTGGGTGTGCCAGCTGGCAGGCTACTAGAGAGCTGGTTTGTGCAATTTCAAGCAGTGAAAACTCAGTCACAATGAGCATTATTTTTGTGCATTTTCTGGTTTTTTTAATGTATGGATGAGATGTGCATGTGTATACCTATGCGTTCAAAAGCAATGTCAAGTGTCTTTCTTTGTTGGTTCTCTAGCTAAATTTTGGAGTCAGAACTTCTCCTAGAACCTGGGGTTCACCATTTTGGCTAGGCTGGAAGCAGACCCTGAGGTCCACATTCCTCACTTTCCCAGCCCTGGAGTTATAGATGTAGTTTCTAGCATGGGCGCTAGGACTCTAAACTCAGGCCCTGATGTCCACACAGCAAGCACTTCACCCCTTTAGCCACACCTTCAATCCAATGTGATTTTTCTCAAAACAAAAGAGATAAGATTTGACCTTTCCTCTGAAAATGCTCTCGGCTTATAGGAACTATGATTTGTCCTCTGTAAAGAATATTAAATCCTTTGCTTATCAAAGGCAGGAAGTCATGGTCCTTTGAATTTAGGGTCAAACAAGAACGTAATGTATTTCTCTGGAAATATAGCTGGTGAGTCATCACAAGATTATAACATTGTAGAGCAACTGTCTATAATACATTTTCAGGGTGAGTTGAATTTATTAGGATATAATCAGAAATTATCTTGAACTTCTCAATTATTGCTTTCAATAACTAGATCTTTATCCTACAGTCTTGAAGCTTGTGAAGTTTAACAGGAATAGATATTTAAAAGCCTTGTCTATTTTAAATCATAATGTCAGTCTGAGAGACAGTCACTTTGTCCCCTCTGCTACCTTGGCTTCCACGTCTTTGCTCAGGGAAGCATGGGAGGACAGTACAAGCCATTCTGTCAAGTTCCTTACTTATTTTACAACATTTTCTCTTATGGCTCTGGGTCTTAAAAAGCTGTTTTAACAGGGAGTTTGGAAAACAGAATGAAGGAGTCAAAGATACAAAGGAGGATACCTGAAGAAATAAATGTGTTTTCAGATAAAAATTATTCTCTCACAGTTGCTAAATTCTGGAAAAAAAATCATACAAATTGTGACTTTTGTGAAATTTCAAAAATAATTCTATTATCTTTTAAAAATATTTACTTTTTATTATTTTCTGTGTGTGTGTGTGTGTGTGTGTGTGTGTGTGTGTGTGTGTGTTGGGGTATGTGCATGTGAGTGCAAGTGAGCAGAGTCCAGAAGAGGGCATGCTAACCTCTGGAACCAAACTTGGATCCTCTGCAGAGTAGTATTAGTTCTTATAATTTCTGAGCCATCATCTCTACAGTCCCCATAAAAATCTATTCTTGGGCAATCTGATGGGGACTTCTGATTCAAGCAGCATGTTTCCTTGCTGAACTTTGGAATGGAAGTGGTGGTTAGTATACTGCTGGCTTCCCTCCCTTAGTGGTCAGCTCTAAGTTAACACATCTTTCACTATGATGGACTTCACTTAATGCTCAAAAACTCACTCTTTTTCTTGCTCTCTGAGCCATGGAAATATACATGTTGATCTCTTTACTTTCTTTGAAATATTGAACAGCACCCATCAAAGGTTAAGGTGGCTTTCTTCCAGGTCCAACAGCTAGTAAAAGTAAACAGTAACAATTCTTCCTATTCTCTCTTCACTCTGGCTGTTTATATCTCCAAATTCCTCCCACCACCTACAGTCTTCTCTATTTGTTCCTGTTTGAATGAACTTGTGGTTTCTCAACTAATAATGTTTCATCAAACACCTCCATAAAATGGCTATATATCTCCTGGTCTCAATTTGGAAGCCTTAGCTGACCAAATTCTTAAAGGAAAAGACCTAGTTAGTATCCTGCTATGCAAGACAAAAGAGGAGTTGGTATCAGGCTTATTTATAGATTGTTTATATTAACTGAAGCCCCTTTGTATATTTTTGGAAAATAAAAAGAGGCTATCTGGCTAATAAGATTCAAAATTTCCTCTCACAGCATTGTTGTAGGCTATGTGCAAAATACAAGGCATTTTGTAATAGAAAGCAATGGTCTTATATTTGCTACTTTTTTACTGGTGTGAGAAAACACCATGACTCCTGCGATTTATAGAAGAAAGGGTTTATTTGGGCTTATGGTTCCACAGAGATAAAAGTCTGTCAGTCTGTCATGGCAGGGAGACATAGCAGCAAGCAGCAGATGAAATGGCTGAAGCAGAATGCTTAGAAATCACATTATTTATCACAAAAAAAAGAAGCAAAAAGAGGAACTGGAAGTAGGCCAGACATTTATTCTCAAAGCTGGATTCTCAGTAACATACTTACTCCTGCCAGACTGTACCTCTTAAAGTTCCTCAAACAGCATCATCAAACTGTGTGATTAGAGCGAGTTTCTCCAACATAGATCCCTTGTTTTGTCACTTTGGTGTTTTGTCAGGTGGTGTGTGGGAATGATACCCAGGACTTTTCTTACTTGTAGCAACTAATAAAACTTTCTCAGTGTTTTTGATTTTCTGATTTTCTTACTGGCTTTGCACTTACCATGGTGGTTTGAACAGAAAAGGTCCCCCATGGTCTCAGCATTTGAGTATTTGTTGTTGCTAAAATTCTTCCCAAGAGAGGGTATAAAGCAAAGTCTACTCTACCTATCGAGGTCCTGACAACAAACTGAAGCTTGATTCTGCCAAAGTTCATGCTGAAGAACTCATGAATGTGTTAAGCTTCCTTCCAGGCCCTAGGTGAGCAGTAATCTACTCAGTTGTAGGAACTCTTCCTGCAGTGGTCACACCTGAGAAATGTGCCCGGTAGGAATGAGGGCTTCCCTGTAGAAACACAAATGAAGACCCAGTCCAGCCTTTCCCAGCCTCTATATACTCTAGCCTTCCCCTAGGGTGCACGCAGCATTGCCAGGTGGTAAGGAGTAGCTGGGTCCTCAGCAAAGAATCCTACGCTGCCCCACTCCAGGCCTCTATGTGGGGCCTAGTAGGTGCACTTTTCTGTCCCACCAGACAGACCCCAAATAACCAAGCATGAACCCCTTTTGATTTCTGGGAACTATTGCTATGCATCTTGGGTATTTGTGGATGACCAGATCAGCTGTCTGGGAGAAATCCTACCCTCAATCGCATCACTATATCCTGTCTGAAACATCAAGAACAACACAGTCAACACAGCAGGAGAACCTCGACACTGGAGTTCATGAAGGACAGCCTTCCTGTCTTTTTCATCTTATCTGAACCTGGTGGCATTGCTCCTTTGATCATTTATCTGATCTGTCTTAAAAATGCTTCACCAGAAGACATGTAAGAGGAGAAAAGGTCAAATGAGTGATTGCCCCCCACAGGTCTGAGGGGTTGCATGTTGGAAATATCACAGCTATATTTTATTTTCAGAAGTCATGGGAACTTTACATTTAAACAGCAGCATATCTCTGATTTTAAAACTCTTTATGTTCGGTGTCTATTTAACTGTATGGACACATGTGCATGCAAGGGACAAAAAAAGCCATTTGTTGTTCTCCTTTGCCACTCTCCACCTATTCATTCAAGGAATGGATTCTCTCAAACTGGGGCTCAGATGTCCTTGCCTATGCTGGGGACCAGTGATTTTTCTTTCTCCACGTCCCCTAGGGTTGAGGTCTTAGGCATGTGCGGGACACCTGGCTTGTTATGTGGGTGCTCGGATCTGAACTTTAATCCGCATGACTACACACCAAGGACTCTTAACTGCTGAACATCTCTCAAGCCTCTCTGATTATTTTAATCAAAATATAAACATTAAGTTATTTACCCTAAACCACGTCTATATATGTACCTGCTGAACTAACAGATATACTAGCATGTATCCAGTAATATATAAATATATACATATATATATATACATACTTAAAAATCACATATGTATATACGTATACATATGTGATTTTTAAACTTAAAAAGAGAAATACTGGGCGACTTTTGGGTTTCAGATTTTTGAAGCAATTTTTAAATCTAGATGTACTTCATTGGAATCACAGAAGTTCATCATTTTTGAAAGTTATTTACAAAACTTAGCTCCAATATATCCAGATGCAAAATTTAATGCAGAATGACATAAATATAAGTATTTCACAAGGAGTAGAGTTTTAATAGAACGCAACACTTAAAGACCTGCTCTTACAACACACCCTTCTATCCAATTCCTCTCCAAATACATTTCCTTTTATCCTGTTTAATGGAGTAGAGTGTGTGGTCCCCACTTGGAAATGAAGAAAGAGTTGTAGAGTTTAGTAGCTCACCCCAGCTCACAGCTGAGAAGTGTTTGGTCTCTGAGCCCCATGAAGGCAGGAACCTTATCAATGGATAACCATTCTTGTCCTCCGCTCAGCAAGAACTCCATCATTGTTTAAGGAATCTTCAGAATTCTAGTTCTAGATTTTATTTTCTTATACACAATAATGAGGATCTTCAGTCAGAATAAATGTACAAATTATCTTTATTTAAGAAACCAAATCAAAATTTATCCTCCTTATTTTCAACATTCTAAAGCCTGGTCCTGAAATTCTTTGTGGAAAAAAAAGAATAAAAATTATATAAGAAAAAATAAAAGAAAAAAAAAGACAAGACATACAGAAGAAAAAGACAAAGAGAAATCACAAGAAACTCTGATATCTGCATTCTAATCAGAGCAACGAAGGTTGTGGATTTGGATGGGTGGAAAAGTGAGGAGGGTGTGAGAGGCATTGGCTGAGAGGAAACAATAATCAGAATATATTGTGTGAAAAATATATTTTCAAATTTTAAATAAAAAAGAAAGGAAAAATAAGTTTAAAAAGAGAAAATAACTGACATTCATTTTATTTCCTAGAGTTTGCATAAATGTGTTACAAGGTGGTTTTGTGCGTGCGTGCGTGCATGCGTGCGTGCGTGTGTGTGTGTGTGTGTGTGTGTGTGTGTGTGCTCCAGGGTGGGAGGTGTTCATATATCAATAACGAAAAGGAAATACTTTCTAGTGTTTGGTGTTGTGCTTTTTGTCCTAGTTAGCTTTACCTCTCAAGCTGACAACCTAGAATTATCTAGGAAGAGAATCGAAACTGGGACATATTGCCTAGATTCTATGGACCTTTGAGCATCTTTTTTTGAGAATTATCTTGCTTTCTAATTGCTGTAGAAGAATCTTTCCCATAGCCTTCTAGATATCTTATGATTGTGCTCTTCTTTGGCTGTGAAGTGACTTCCTTAGCTAGACATAATGCTGTGTGGAAGAATAAGCCGGCCTGCCTTTGGGATTCCTGCCTTGTCAGTCTCAATGATGAACTGTGACCTGTATTTGCTTGCTGAAATCAACCAGTCTCCTCCTAAGTTGCTTTTGGTCAGGGTAGTTGTCACAGCAACAGACATGAACCTGGGATGCTTCTCTTAGAAGGAACTGGAGTTTCAATCCAAACGTCTGACTGCAGGGATCTCTGTTGAGCTTCCACATAATATGCCCTATGACATAAAATTAAATACATCACTTATCTAATGCTGACATTTTAAACATGTTAGTGATGGAATGCAGCATATATCCTCCAAATATATTCAAATGCGACTACTATTAAATATGTTTATTGAATGCCTCTAAAGGCAAACTCACAAACTCAGCACCCACAACAAAGCCCCTACCCAAAGCCTTTTGCTTATTATTTTTCTTTCCCCAATGCTGATGACTTTCTTTATTCTTTAGTACTTATCTCTAGGGTTTGGCTCTATTCAACATGACAACTTAGACATACTTATTTGTGAACAATCTTTTGTCATTTTACATACCAATACCAGTTCCTTCTCCCTCCCCTCCTCTTGCTTCCCCCACCTTCCACCCACCTCATCCCCCATCCACTCCTCAGAGAGAGTAAGGCTTCCCATGGGGAAGATTGTTTTTAAAACTAAGAAAGAAAGAAAGAAAGAAAGAAAAGAATCCAGACAAAATATTGTATATCACAGGACCCCATTTATATAAAGTTCACAAATAAGTACAATGCTTTTCACTTTCAGTGTGATATATTGACTCTCCAAATGCATCTCCATTTATTTGTCATATTGTGACTGGTTATTTGGATGGCTTCTAGTTAAGGCTATTATAAAAATATGTTCTGGTATGCATTCTTGTTTATTTTGGTAAACATGTGCAAACATTTCTACTAACCATATGTTTAGAAGTAAAATAACTGAGTCTGTGGATATTAAAAATCCCACTTTGGTCTTTATCACCTAACTGTTTCCAAAAGTTAATGTCAATGTATATCTTCTTCATGCAGTGTGGATTTTTGTGTTAATACATCTCTGTTGGTATTCCTCTATTAAGATTCATTTTTAATTTTGTGTTTTTTTTCTGTACACGTATATGCAGTTGTGAGTGCAGGAATCTGAGGAGGTCAGAAGAGGGCATTGGATTCACTGCAGCTGGAGTTAAAGGTGGCTGTTAGCTACCCTACATGAGTGCTGGGAACTGAACCTGAGTCCTCCACAAGAGTGCTACATGCTCATAATTGCTAAGCTATCTCTCCAGTCTGGTGGGTATTCTTTAACTGAATTTCAACTGCTCTGGTGAACTGTAATAGTAGCTTATCTGGTCTTAATTGAGAGTATATGTATCACTCTGGAAGCTGAGTACCATTTCCTATGTTCACAGTAGTGTAGTTGCCCTCCTGGATCAATTGCCTGCTGAGGTATCTTATATATTGAGAGAGAGAGAGAGAGAGAGAGAGAGAGAGAGAGAGAGAGAGAGAGGTGCATTTGCATGCAAGTACAAAAAGAGTCCAAGAGAGGTTGTCAAATCCCTTGGGCTGTAGTTAAATGCAGTTCTGGGCAGTCCATTGTGTGTGTTGGGAACTAAATTCCAGTCTTAACAGGAGCAGTATATATTCTTCACAGCTGAGTCATCTCTTGAACTCTTTACTGGCAGAATTACTCTATGGAGGAATCTGTTTCCTGCTGTCTGTCTTCCAAACATCCTCCCTTGCTGTGTGAAGTTAAAGTGTTCTTAATTGTTTTCTTTGAAAAATACAATTTCATTATTTAATATAGTAGAATTTATCTTACCAATATTTTCCTGTTTTGGTTAATGCTTTTATGTTCTTGTTTTAAAATGGGTCTCCTTTGAGCAATTATGAAGATATTTACTTAAATTGTCTTCTAAAAGCATGATTGCTTTTCCTTTTATGTTTATATCAGAACTGAGCGCGTTGCTTTATGTATGAGCAGAGGTTAAGTTTTGTTTCTCTTTCACATTCTTTCAGGTGCAGCTCTACAGATTAGGGAGGCTATCTTTCCTTGCTATTCAGGAGATGTGGTTTTATGATAAGCCATGCCCTTTTACATGCACTGGTGTGTTTTTGAGCTATCTCTTCGGTCCTATTAGTCTCTGCTTTTACCCTGGTACCAGTATTCCCACTTAAACCATTGTGGGTTTATAGTAGTATTGAACTTCCTCAAGATTGTATTGGTTCATGTTGTCTCTTTGCAGTTCTGCATTGATTTTTAAATAAAGTTAAGTTCCACAATAAAAAATTGGGGATTTTAATTAGGATTACAGAAAATGCTTAGATATCAATTGGGAAATAATTAACATCTTTAGAAAATTGGTTATTACAGTCTTTGGGGACTGTGTCTCTCTCCATGTATCAGTAACAGAAGGGCACAAATGTAGTAAGGAGGCCACTTGTTTGTTCCCAGCTGCTCAAACTCCCGAAATAATCACACAGAAGCTATATTAGTTAAACCACTGCTTGGCCTATTAACTCTAACTTTTATTGGCTAACTTTTACATCTTAATTTAACCCATCTCCATTAATCTGTGCATCACCACAAGATCATGGCCTACCAGCAAAGTCTCAGTGTGTCTGTCTCCGGTTGTGGCTCCATGGCTGCTCTCTGTCTCCTCCACCTCTCTCTTCTTCCTCCCAGCCTTCAGTTTAATTTTCCCCACCTCGTTCTGTTCCCCTATAGCTCTGCTCCAAGCCCAAAGCAGTTCCTTTATTAACCAATGATATTCACACCGTACAGAGGGGAATCACACATCAGAGAAAGACTTCCTTTCCTTTTTTCAGTCATGTTTTGTGGTTTTCTACTTTGACCTCATTCCTAATAGCTCATACACTTTGAAGTACTTTAACATCTTTCATTCATTCTCATTAATATGCTTTCTTTGGTCATTTACTAATTTTATCATTTGTTTTAAGTCATGTAAGGCAGTATTGAAATAGTCAATATTTATTTGAATTTTTCCATGTTTTCAATAGCTTTCCTTCTTAAATTTATTATTATTTTATTATTATTTACCAATGTATTGTGTGGGGTTCTCTAGAGAAAGAGAATTTATAGAATTTACATATGGATAGGAAGAAGTTTTATTAGAATGACATACATGCTGTGGTCTAACTAACTTGCAATGGCTGGCTATGAAAAGAGAGTCCTGCCCAATATCCACCTCCATCCACCAGACCCTGAAAGCTACTAGCCCCATCCTGCCTCCTATCTTGCCTATCCTCCTTCAACGTCGGTGGAACTCTGAAACATAGCTTGGTACGATACTTAAGAGGTGAGTGACCAGCCGCATGGCAGGACACCCTACTCTCTAGGCCCTCCACAGTGAGACAAAACCCTGGGCCCCTCCCCAACTGCCTTGGCTTCTCTAGCCATCCAGCAGGAGAGTTTCCTGCAGCTAGGATTCCCTAATACCTACCCCCACCCATTGGACCCTGCAAGCTACTAGCCCCATCCCACCCCAAAACTTGCCTATCCTCCTTCAAAGTCAGTGGAACTCTGAAACACAGCTTGCTACAACACTGAGGGGACTAGGAGCTTCCTATAATACTGAGGGGACCAAGAGTTTTCTACAATACTAAGGGGACAAAGAGCTTGCCACAACACTGAGAGGACTAACAGAGAGGACCAAGAGAGTGAACCAGGAGAGAAAACCAATAGAGCAAGCTTATGGTCTCAATGGCTCCCTGAGCCACAGACATTGACAGTAAGTACAAAGAAGACCAAGAACAATTCCCAAAGACTCAGCCACTGCGAGGATTGGACCAAGATGCAGAGACACTGCTGTCCTCATATGAAGGAAGAGATGGATAGGCACCAATGCAAGAATTCATCCAAAACCTAAAAAGCAACATGCTAACACCAGAACCCAGTGGTCACACAACAGGAAGACTTGATCATCCAAACCCAGAAGAAGCAGAAGAAAACAACTTTAAACATAAATTTATCAAAATGATAGAGACTTTTAAAGAGGAAATAAAAAAATTCCCTTAAAGAAATGTAGGAAATGACAAACAAAAATTGGAAAACATTAATAAATCCCTCAAAGAAACCCTAGAAAACTAAGAAGAAACAATCAAACAGGTGAAGCAAACAGGTCAAGACTTGAAAACTAAAATAGAGGCAATAAAGAAAACACAAACTGAGGGAATTCTGGATATGGAAAATCTGGGTAAATGAACATGAACTACAGAGGCAAGTATAACCAACAGAATACAAGAGATAGGAGAAAGAATCTCAGGTGTTGAAGATACTATACAGAAAATAGATTCATTGGTCAAAGAAAACATTAAATCTAACAAATTCCTAACATAAAACATTTGGGAAATCTGGGAAACCTGGTATAATCCACACAGCTATGAACACCTGATTTTTTTTATAAAGTAGCTAAAATTATACATTGAAAAAAAAGAAAGCATCTTCAACAAATTCTGCTGGCATAAGTGGATGTCAACATGTAGAATAATGAAAATAGATACATATCTATCCCCATGCACAGAACACAAGTCCAAATGGATTAAAGACCTCAATATAAATCTTACCACACTGAACCTGATAGAAGAGAATGTGTGAAGTAACCTTTAATTCATGGGCACAGGAGACTGCTTCCTATATATAACCCCAGTGCACAGTCACTGAGAACAACAACAAATAAATAGGAACTCCTGAAACTGATAAGCTTCTGTAAAGCAAAGGACACAGTCAATAAGACAAAAAGGCAGTCTACTGAATAGGAAAAGATCTTCACCATCCAATCCCACATCAGACAAAGGACTGGTTTCCAAAATATATAAAGAACTCAAGAAATTAAACATCAAAATTCTAATTAACCCAATTAAAAAATGGGGTACAGAAATAAACAGAGAATTCTGAACAGAAGAATCTCAAATGGCATAAAGACACTTAAGGAAATGTTCCACATCATTAGCAATCAGAGAAATGCAAATCGAAACAACTCTGAGATATCATCCTACACCTGTCAGAATAGCTAAGATCAAAACACCAATGATAGCTTATACTGGAGAGGATGTGGAGTAAGATGAACACTTCTTCATTGCTGGTGGTGAAGAAAACTTCCACAACCACTTTGGAAATCAGTATGGTGGTTTCTCAGAAAATTGGGAATCAACCTGCCTCAGGATTGAGCAATACCACTCTTGGGCATATACCCCAAAGATGCTCAATCATACTACAAAGACATGTGTTCAACTATATCCATAGCAGCATTATTTGTAATAGCCAGAACCTGTAAACAACCTAGATGACCCTCAAGCAAAAAATGGATAAAGAAAATATGACACATTTATATATTAGAGTACTACTCAGCAGAAAAAAATGATATCCTGAATTTTGAATGTAAATGGGTGAATCTAGAAAACACTATTATGAGTAAGGTAACCCAGACCCAAAAAGATGAATATGGTATGTACTGAATCTTTGGAAATTATTCTAGCTTTAAGCAAAAGATAGTGAGCCTATAGTTCATGATCCTAGAAAAGCTAAGTAATAAGGTGAACCTTAAGAAAAACATATATAGCTCTGCCTGGAAAGTCTAAATACACAAAATTGGGAGCATGAGAGTGGGAGAAGAAGGGAGAGTGGAAGGGGAAAAGAAGGGGAGAAGAAGAGGGATGAGAACTGGGTACAGGATAGTTGAGATGGAGGAGGGACAGAGATGAGAGCAAGGAAAGAGATATCTTGATTGAGGGAGCCATTGTGGAGTTAACAAGAAATCTGGCTCTAGAGAAATTCCCAGGTATCCACAAGGATGACCCCAGCTAAGAACCAAAGCAGTGGAGGAGAGGGGGCCTGAACTTGCCTTGCCCTGCAGTCAGAGTGATGAATATCTTAAATATCACCATAGAACCTTCATCCAGCAACTGATGGAAACAGAGATAGAGACCTACATCTGAGCACTGGACAGACCTCTCGAGGGCCAGTTGAAGAGAGGGAGGAATGAGATTATGAGCAAAGAGGTCAAGACCATGTTGGGTACACCCACTGAAAGAGTTTACCTGAGCTAATGGGAGTTCACCACCAGCAGCCAGACTGGGAAGGAATAAGCATAGGACCAAACTAGTCCCTCTGAATATGGTTGACAGGTGCATGGCTGAGGCAGATGGAGTGGCCACTGGCGCCTGCACCAGGATTTATCCCTACTGTATGTACTGGCTTTTTGAGAACCTATTCTCTTTGGATGGATATCTTGCTCAGCCAAGATATAGTAGGGAGAACCTTCCTCAAAACAATGTGTTTTACCCGCTCTGAGGAGTGGATGGGGGCTGGGAGCTGAAGGTTAAGTGGAGGGAGTGGGAGAAACGGGGGAAGTGGAAACGTGGATTGGTATGTATAATGCAAGGAGATGGTTTGCTTTCTTTTAAAAAAATTTTAAAAAAGAAAAATGGAAAGAAAAAACCCTAGAATCAAGTAGTTGTCATTCCACAATGCTGGACATCTCAGCTCGTCTTCAGTATATTCTGGAATTCTGAAGAAGTAGGCTTTAATGTCGGTGAAGGAATTGACTTGCTATTGAGGCAAGAACACTCAGGCAAAGAGCAAAAGCTTCCTTCATGCATGTCCTTACATAGGCTTCCAGCATATGGTGTGGTCCAGATTAGAGGTAGGTTTTTGCAGATCAAAAGATCCAGATTAAAGGTGTCTCTCCAGCTCAAAGACCCAGATTACAAGTAGATCTTTCCAGATCAAATTCAGCTCAGCCTTGCAGAGTCTTACTCCTGCGCAATGACAAATCTCACACTGCATCTCTTGAATCCCACATGCTAGGCCTTAGCCCGGCACTTCTTAGGGAAGATGACAACTTCTGTTGTCATCCTGGTGCTTTCATTTTTCTCTCCCCCAAGCTGAAATTGTTGTCCCTGTCAAATGTCCTAACCCAATTAGCCTATCAGCAATTGTGATATGTACTAGCCTTATTCCTGACTTTCCAAGCATAGGGCACAATTAACATGGAGACATCTAGCAAGGTGGCATGATCATTTTGTTGCTGTTATTGCTGTTGTTATGGCTTCAAAACTCACTGATTTCAGAGAGATGGGGATCGAAATGGAGGCGGATACAGAGACAAAGAAGACTTGTCAGGGAATATTTTGAAGCCTTAGTTTGATACTTGATATTTAGTATTTGGTATCTGAGGGATTATAATCTGTCAAGGGACTATTATAATAGAAATCTCATTCAAATTGTATTTAATTCTTTTTTAAATTTTTATTAGTTTGCTTCATCCAGCAAGAGACTATTTTTATAACCTCACCATTTTGATCCCTTACTCCACAAATACTCAAGAATCCTAGAAATTCTAATAATATCATTGTGCCTTTATGAATCTGTCTCCATGGCCTGGAGAATGAGATGCTGAGTTCTGCCACACCGTCATCAACTGCCCCAGCACTGCAAATGGGCATGGAGCCAAACCAGAATCACAGACTCTCAAAGTTGCACAGGTGATGTTTTCTGCAAAACAGCAATGACAACAGAAACCCAGAAACTCTTATGGGTAGAAAGGAAGGTGAATTCTCAGTCAAAGAAAACAAATGCCCACTACACCGGACAAACAAAAGGAATCCTGTAGCTTTCCTCTGAGACCTGCTGCTCTTGCTGTAGCTCCAGCAGCACTTTTTGCTTTGCTTTGCCTAATTTACTATGTTATCACCAGTGCACAGGAGTCTCCCTTTGCATGCCCATGTGCCCGATGCCAATCTCTTTTCCCTATTAGTTTTGAAAGGTCCTTAAGACTGTTGTGTACTCAGGCAGTGGAGAAGAGCTGTGGTCTGCCACAAGTTGATTTCCAGGGAAGTGGCTTAATCTAAACACAATATGCCACTGCGATGAGGCTGCCATGGGCTTTAAAAGTCTGAACTGAAAAGCAAGGAAAGGTGGTAAGTTTAGGATCATGTTTCTGAAAAAGGCCTGGTGTTGTCTGTCCTGAAACTCAATGAAAATGAATTGATGATCGAACAATAGCCAGTGTGCACAGCTGATTGATCTGTGCAGCGGGGACATCCCCAAGCTGTTTGGCAGCAAGCCTTCTTTCTTCTGTTCTTTCCTTATTAATGCAGGCAATGATAAATGGCCTTGCTGACAGCCCACTACAATGAAAATAAAATCCTTGTCAGAGAGTCTTCCATCTTCTTAGGAGCAAAGAAAAACGTGTCCCGTAACCCTCCTGTAGGATTTTCTTATACAATCTTAGCAGCAATGTGTGTGTGTGTGTGTGTGTGTGTGTGTGTGTGTGTGTGTGTGTGTTTGTGTGTGTTCTGCTGAATACTGAGAGGTCACCTCAAAGAAAACACATACCCACAAAAAAGTGTTAAGAGAAACTTTGTGAAGAGAAAACACCAGTCTACAGCATGTGTGTTACAACAAAACCTGAGAAAATGTAACTCTTAGAAACACCTTAAGTTTAGATAACTCAGGGAGAAGGAAATTCATATATTCTTTCCCCATATAGATTTGTAAAAGAAAGTAACCATTGTAAATGAAGAAATGGAGAAGAGATTAATCATTTATGGTAACAACTTAACCCTTCCCTCGCATCTCAAAACCCTTTTCTCCATCTGCGCAGTGTGGTACGTTTTTACAACTGGAGTCAAAAAACTGACCTGCACCTGATGCTGCCCATCATCAATAAGAGTCACATGTGTTTCATGCTGCTGAAAGCACGTTGCTCGATGAGGAAAGTCAAGCTGAGCTGCCTTTGAAGGGTCCCTGGAGGTGTCAGTTGTGGAGGGTAAGACAAACCCTGTGGCAGGTGCTGCTTGTAGACAATCCCTGCACAGACATATTCACACATGAGTCCAAGAGTAAGCATGTTTCCCTTTTGGCTTGCTTTCAATAGCAAAAACTTGGAAGCAAACAGCCAGCAGTGGGTAGAATGAATAAGATAGCTCTATTCAGAGAGATGACTGTGAGAAGACAGAGCAGCTAAATGTATCAAAAGCAACGGTTTCAGTGCCTGGAGAGATGGCTCAGTGGTTAAGAACAATTATTGCACTTGTTCAGAGGACCTAATTCAGTTCCTGGTTCCCTGGTAACTCCATTTCTAGGGCATCCAATGGCCTCTTCTGACATCCATGAGCATTGGGCACATGTGTGCATCTCTACATCGCTGCAAGAACTCGTGCACATAAACTGTAAAGAAATCAATACTTTTAAGCAACAGTTTTCAATAAAAAGAGACTGAAGAGTGCCTTAGGTTAAGGTTTTTATTCTGTAAGAAAACACCAAAGGAAGTCAAGGCAGGAACTAAAGCAGAAGCCATAGAACAATGCATCTCACTGACTTTCTCCCTCGTGGCTTGTTCAGTCTGCTTTCTTATACAACCCACAACCATATTCTCACAGGCAGCACAGCCCACATCAATCATTAGTCAAAAAATACCCCAAAATTTGCCTAAGGATCAATATGATGGGGCGTTTTCTATATTGAGGTTTCCTGTTTTCAAATTGCTCTAACTTGTGTCAATTTGACCAAAAAAATAACCAAGACAAAGAAAACATATGTCCTTTTTATATTTTTTAAAATGAATTAATGGCAACTATATATGTACATAATATGGACATACATTCAGATATGTATTAATGTTTTTATAGTCAAAGATTATTGGTGGTAGATGTGAGCAGGTATGGTAAAACATTGACTGCATTAAGGAAACACAATGTTACTCTTGCAATTACTGAAAATTGTATACAGATGTTTTGTATACATTAAATTGTTTTTTGCTATATATTACGTTTTCATAAGAATCCAATACAATTTTTAAAAACATATTCTGTTCCCAGTCCAGTATTTTAGATGGTGTATCTGTTTTTTGGTTATTGGCCAAACTCATTGAAAGAGTTATTCCAGACATGGAGTATCAGTTATGCCATCCTAACATTTTTTTAAGGGATGTTGAAGTAGAAGGTGCCTTACAACTTCCCGCTGACGATGCTCTAATGTACTCCATAGTATATGCCACTGATTCCCAAGAAGCATCACCTAACTATTTATATTTTTATTGAGTCCTACCCCAAGAGCTCATAATTTCAAATTTAACTGGATATCCATGGGTCTATTTGGATGAACTTCCAGGCTGGAGTGAGGCTGCATGCCTGCCTACGAACTGCATGCTCAGGTGAATAGGTATATTATACATGTCACACAAATGTTTCAGAAAGGTGTTCATCCCTCAGAAAACATTTGCCAAAAATCTACACAAGGATGTGGCTGGATGAGAAACCCACAGACAATGCTAAGGAGATGGGGTATAAATTTCATGGATAATCACAGTATAGAAATTCCATAAGAAAATAAAGTTTCTGTGGTGGACCAAAAGGAACCCCCTCAAATAGAGGTTTGAGCAGAAATAAGTCAAGAACAGTCAGAAAGGCAGATTATGGACAGCACTGAAAAGATATCAAGCTGA
>NW_004949099.1:21127049-21127754 GCF_000317375.1 Microtus ochrogaster | reverse complement strand
ATGTAGCTATCTTGGATTGTGTAGATAGGTGTGGTAACAAGGTGCAGTGCTAGGGAAATCCAGAGGGGAAGCTCCTGAGTCTTTACCTAGACTGGGATTTAGGAAAGAACCACACTTCACTTCATTACACAGGGGAGTCCTGTTTGACAGAAAGTGATGTGGGAAGAGAAGGGGAGGAGGAGGGGAAGAGGAGGGGAGGGAAGGAAGGGGAAGGGAATAAGGAGAGAGAAGGGAAGAAGGAAAGGGAAGGAAGAGAGGAAGGGGAGGGAAGGGAAAGGAAGGAAAGGGAAGGGATGTCTTCATCCCTGGCATCTGTGAACATTTTTGGGGGGATAGATGGGTTTTTTGGTTTAGGTCATTTATTTATTTATTTTGGGCTTTATTAAAAATTTCCACCTCCTCCCCGTCTCCCTTTTCCCTCCCCCTCCCCCCACTCCCCTCTCCCTCCCTCTTTAGTCCAAAGAGCAATCAGGGTTCCCTGCCCAAGGTCCTCCCCCATCCATCCAGGTCTAGGAAGGTGAGCATCCAAACAGGCTAGGTTCCCACAAAGCCAGTACATGCAGTAGGATCAAAACCCAGTGCCATTATCCTTGACTTCTCAGCAGCCCTCATTGTTCACCATGTTCAGAGAGTCTGGTTTTATCCCATGCTTTTTCAGTCACAGTCCAGCTGGCCTTGGTGAGCTCCCAATAGACCAGCCCCACT
>NW_004949099.1:21117386-21126875 GCF_000317375.1 Microtus ochrogaster | reverse complement strand
GTCAGATGAAGGTTCTATGGTGATATGCAAGATATTCATCAGTATGGCTATAGGATAGGGCCATCTCAGGTTCCCTCTCCTCAGCTGCCCAAGGAACTAGCTGGGGACATCTCCCTGGACTCCTGGGAGCCCCTCTAGAGTCAAGTCTCTTGCCAACCCTAAGATGGCTTCCTTAATTAAGATGTATCCTTCCCTTCTCCCATATCCGCCCTTCCTTTAACCCAACTATCCCATTCCCCCAAGCTCTCCCCATCCTCCCCTTCTCACTTTTCTCTCCCCATTTCCCCTTACCCCCATCCCACCCCACACCCAAGTCCCCAATTTTTGTATTTTGGGCTTATTTTGCAGTTAAAAAATATGCAGGGAGGGATGTGGGACAGGGTGAGGGGTTTATAGAAGAACACGTGCTGCGATGTAAAGACAGTGGGCACGGTAGTGACAAGTGACTTGGAAGTCATCAACAGAAAGCCCTCCAGGTGGATGTAGCAAGCTAGGTAGATCTGAATTGTTTTCTTGTTTCCTGTCTGCCTTTCTTTATGTACCTCTAGAATACTCACCTTACATGAAAAGTTTGCATGAGACACAATTGCCAATTACACACTTCGGTTTTCTTTTGATGCTATAGGACATAAACTCTTGACACAATTTTGAACCCATATCCTCAGACTCCAGAGTGCTGGGATTACAGGCACACACAACCATATTGGACTAATTATTTTCTTACTTTGTATTTTTATGTGGAAAAAAATAAAGGTAGTGTCTATTCCAGATGCTCATACTAAAGATTATGTGAAAACCACCTTCTTCATTCATAGCCAGCTTCTACAATGGTTAACTATTCGTTTTATTTACTTTATAAATTTGGTCTATTTAGCATTGATGCCCATTAAGTCCATCATTATGCAATGAGGACTGTGTGCCATTCTTCAAACTAGTTCTCAGTATAGTCTGAAAGTGGATAAGAATGGTATGTCTACTATGGATGTTCATTCACAGACTTCCAGCCAACATGTGCACATGCCAAACAAGTCATAGTGTTTTAGTAGTCCAAGGGAACACAACAATGATCACATCTAGACCCTTGCCCTTAAAGACAATAATAGGGAACTTGGTCAGGAGAAATGACTCAGCAGGTAAGAACACATTCTATACAATTATGGAGACCAGAGTTAGGTTCCCAACACTCACATAACAAGCTGACATTCCCTCCACTGGCCTTTACATGCACACTGGTGCACACCCGCATGTACAGTCTCTCTTTCTCTCTCCCTCTCCCTTCCACTCTCTCTCTCTCTTTTGCTCGTGTGCACGCACACACACACACACACACACACACACACACACACACACACACACACACACACACACACACACTTTAAAAGGAACATGTTGGACTCTAGCGTCCAAACACCGAGAAGGAGTCGCTCCCAGAGACCATCTCACACACCACAGCCGATGCAAAAGCATGAGGATTTTATTAATTCTGTCATTACAGGGTCCCCCAGCATTCGGGAAGCCGAGGGACCTCGAATAGCTGGTACAGTCTACTTTTAAAGGGGCCACAGAAGCAAGCGGGGTTGTTCTTTGACTATTCTTATTGGCTTATTTGAAAGGACTATTACCAATAATTGACTGGAGAGCTGTTGCCAGATCAGATGAGGTAAGAGGTCATTTTGACCCTGTTTCCCAGGGGAAAGAACCAAAGCATACGTATATGGGTAATTGTTCAGGAACTGAGTACATGTGAGTGTAGCTGTTAGGTCCTTGGTTCCCAGGGGAGGAGGGGAAGCACTATGGCACAGAGGCTGAGAGGATTCAGAATTGTCAAAAATGGCTTCAGGATTGTCTTAAAGTCTTACAGAACACAACCAACAAAGAGGGTCTCTAGGTAGCAGGAAGTCACATACATCAAGGAGCAGACTCCTTGTCTGGTGCTCTTTCTGCGACCCTATCCACATTTGTCTTATCATACTGTGGGTTTGTTCATTCAAATGTGTGCTGGCCCACCATGGGAGAATTACATGTTTTCTTTGGAAACGAACAAAGCTTTTTAAGGTAAACAGCCTAAAATCAAACCAATGTACATAGTACAGGATGTACCAGATGCTAGTGGCACATTCCAAAAGCTTTAATCAGTTCAAATGAATGCTCATGGAGAAACAAAACCTCAGGGGCTTACTGCAGCCTAGCAAATGGGCCGCATTAACTACACCCAGTCCTGTCAGAATCCCAGTGGGTCAATCACTCAGGCTCTGGGGAGCCCTCTGAGGGACACTTTACCTCTGGTTCCATCTCTTTCTACTGGTATCAAGTCGGACAATGCAAACCACTAGTTTTTGTCTGTTTGCTCATTGCTTGTTTTGTTTTTGTTAGCAATTACTCCATCTTAGCTATGATGCAACCTATTTGAAATATGTTCTCTCTGATCCTCACAGAAACCTGCTGAGATAGATCTACATGCACCTCATTTTACAGATAAGGACCTGAGGCTTTGAGAGGGTTGAGCAATCAGGAACCAGCAGCAGTAGGGTTGAGATGCTCTTCTCCTTGATCTCCATACTTAGGTTTTCAGTCACTGTGCTGTTTGACCTTCCCAAGCCACTTAATGTGGGAGAATGCTTTGTGGGATATTTTATTTGTGATCTAACAAATAAAACTCACCTGATGATCAGCGTGCGGAGCTAGCCACTAGTTAGCCAACAAGACCAGGCAGTTGTAGCACACACCTTTAATCCCAGCACTTGGAAGACAGGGAAGAAGGATCTCTGTGAACTCAAGGCCACCATAGGCTACAAGCTATTGATCCCATCTGAAAGAGAAGCAGAGGCAAACAATGATGGCTCACACCTTTAATCCAAGTACTTGGGAACCACATGCCTAATCCCAACCCTAGGGAGGTGGAGACAGAAAGGGATATGCATGGGCAGAGAGAAGAATATAAGGCAGGAGGAGACAGGAGCACAAAGCATTCAGTCTGAGGTCTTGTAGAGACAGGATACCCCAGTCGGTCTGAGGAATGCATAGACGTATGAACCAGTGACTGGCTGTTTTACTTTTCTTGTCATTCAGTTTTTACCCTCTAATATCTGGCTCTGGTTTTTTTTTTATTATTATTATTAAGACCAGTCAGAATTTGAACAAGATCACTTGTAAATTTTTGTGTGTCACTATTATTGCATGTGTGGTGTGTGTGTGAGTGGGGGTGTGTATACCACAGTATGCATATGAAGGTCAGAGGGCAACTTTGTGGAATCAGTTCTGTCCTTCTTCCTGTACGTACATTCCAGAGTTTGAAAGTGTCTCATCAGATTGGTTAGCAAGCATCTCTATCCTATGAACAATCTCATCAGCCTAAGCAGTCTTAAAAATTAGACTCTAATCTGGTAATTCTAGGCATAAAATTAATTTTCTTTGAAAGATCTATAGCTGTGGTTTGTAAATCAGTAATCTAAAATGACATGACACAAACCCAACATTCATGAACAACAGCAAAAATTGACCCTGAGATAAAAATTAAGAGAGCTGATTTTCAGTGCAAATTTTCCCAACTGACTAGCTGTACAAACTTTGGCCATGATTTATTGCAGGAATATAGGATTTATTCAGCATATGCTTTGTGCTAGGTATGGTATTAAGACTTTATATACATTGCGCCCCCTCCTGGAGTTGTTAGGTTTGAGTCTGGAACTACTCAGGCCATGCCCCTTACAGTAACCTTTTTCTTCCAGCTGCTGTAGCAGAAATGAAATGGCAAACTCCCTAACTAGAGCCTGTCTGTGAGTATTTAACCTCCTAACACTCACCCCAGGTGCCCAGACTCCAGACCTGGACCAGTAGGTCATTCTTCAGTGACAGGATGCTAAGTGGGAGGGCTAGGAGATGAGAAGATAAAGAAGATGATAGGAAATCTGAGTCAGGAGGTCTTGTACAAGCTATGTCTGTCTTATGCTAAGCAAGTTTATTAAGAAATACAGCTTCTTATATACAGGTTTTCCTCAAATGGAGGGAAATTAGTGGAAAGCTAATCAAACAATGTTGCACAAAGGGAACACAGTGTATCTCAAGGACATCACAGATTAAGAACACAGGAGCCTTAACTGATAACCATAGCCCTGAACAATGAGAATACTTGAGTTCTCATAATCTGAAGCAACAGCTCCCCCAGTGCCAGGCCCCAGGCCATTCCTAATTCTGCCAGGTATGTTTCTGGTTTTAGACCAAGAACTATGCTTCTGCCGATACATCAGAGCCTAAGGGAAGACTTTGGATCAGCCCAGCCCTCAATGCACAAGAATGGGAGGTCCCAGTCTTCCCAATGTCCGTCCTTCTCTAAGGAGGCTTACAGACCTCGGGCTTCTAAACTCCAGGTTATCAGAGGACTACAAAAACATGGCCACACATCCCCATACATATACTAAGTACATATTAACTAAAAGTACAGCTCCTCCTCTGAATTCCCCCACTTCCTACGGCTACCCAGGAATCAAAAACAAGAAGCCTCCCATTTCTTTAAGACTTATAAAATGAGACCCCACTCTGCCTCCTGGGCTTGGACTAACATGAATAGCCCCTGCCTGTCTGTCTATTTACCGATGACATTAACATCTCTTCTAATGAATCTCTTACCCAAGAGGACAATGTGTCTCATTGTGCTCTTTGAACTCTGAACCCATAAAATTTCAATATTCTATATAGAAACTGATCAGCACTCTCCCTTTTAATCCCATCACAAAGATGAGCAAACAGAAGCTTAGAACATTGTATTTTCATACATTAAGTTTTATAGATAATAATGACTCTGTCTGAATTCAAGCCTGTGTCTATTGATTTTTTTCCTAGCCATTGGCTTGATGAGTTACCACCTGCTTCCCTCGAGTCTATCAAATATAATCACTAGCCCTTTCAAGAGAATTACTCTTAATACACATTCAACCATTGGAGCCCATTGTAACTAGGCCACATTTATATTCACATTCCACTTTCACTTCTAAAATAAAATTCTTCAGAATTTTGAATTTGTTTCTTGAGAAAGAAAAAAATATACATAATATTATATAGTTACATAATTTGTGTATATTTATGTATATATATTCTTGAAAGTTAGCTGCAGGATTTAAGATTTTGATCTGTAAGGCTCAGAGCTAAAAGGAAAACAAAAGTCAAAACAAAACAAAGCAGTCATTTTAGGCTTGGACCTCAGGATTATCTAAGGAGTATCCACAGGGCCACACTAACAAGTGCACATCCACTGATGCTCCCACCGATGCCCAGGATGCAGAGAGAGCCAAGGATAACAAGCAAATTCATTCTGTTAAGTTTCCAGTTTTCCAGCCCAGTGGTCAGGACAGTTTCATTCTTCCCTCTGTAGGGCTGGCTAGTCACTGAAGATCTTGGGATGGCTTATTTCCTGCTGGCACCCTAAGCACGCACACCTCTTTGTTTGCAGTAAAACCAGGTCTTATACCTCTTGTTTCCAACCCTGAAAGGCAAGACACTGCTAGGGAAGAACAGAGAAGGTGCTTTGGATTGTGGAAAGTGGTTGCAGGCTCTTGAGGAACCATTCCAGAACAAGGAAGGGAAACTCCATGTGCTTTAACTTGAGGCTTTGGGAACAGTGTTTGCAGAGATAAAAACAAGGCAAGGTGGGGTTTGTGAGTGGAAGATGAGGTATTCAACTGGGGGGGCAGTGTACACAGGAATTGACTCTTCCACTTTTCACTTAGGACACAACCCAAGTAACATGCAGCCAGATGCTTGTGTAAAATTGGCACAATGATTCCTGGCCCAAAATAGTAAGACCAACTGAACCTTGCCTCTTACAAGACGACAGTTTTGCCCATTGCCCTTCTCCCCATCTCAGCCAATAGAAATTTAAACTCAGGCTCTGACTTGCTCCAAGTGATGCTAATTTCTAGACATGCATAAAGAGTGGTGGTGTTACTCGGTGTCTAGCAAAGAAAAACAGAGACTTGCAAGCAAGGTAAGGGCATTACTGAAATACGTTAGAGGAGATGATCTTCCGAATCACTGAGGTTATTCACTTATGAGAATCTTCAAAGCACTCATTGCTATTTTACCTGTTTGGGTTATAGAATCAACTTCTGGTCACCCCTATGTCAGGGACGTAGAAATTGAAGTGCGAGAAGTGGCCTTGTGGAAGTGAAGTGGTGACTCGTGGCTTATTATGGTCCTTGTAGAAATGAAGGTAGTCTAAAGATACTCTTGTGTCTCTCCATCTGTCACATCAATGAAACAATGGATTCCAAAGATAAGGGTATTTTGTCAAGAATTTTATGTTAGGGAAGGAAAATGCCCGACTAGCAGGGAAACTTGTCTCCCTGAAAGAGATTTCACACTGTTCTAACAACTTGTCAGACCACCAGTCAGGATGAGACTGGAGCACAGAAAAGGATGCATCTGTGGTGGTGGGGGTGGTACCCAGACTGGGACAGCTGAGATGTGCAGATCCTTGGCCCTCTAAACTTTGACCTCACTCTAAGACCCAAAAACAGACTAGAGAGATTCAGTGGATCTCTGTCCCTCTTCCTAATGTGGCCACATCGAATAAATCTCTTCCCTGCTTTCTACTTTTAATTTGGTTTCTTTAATTGGCTTATTAAAGATGGGTGGCTAAGCCTGGCTTAGGTAAAGATTGCTATCACCAAACTAGGTAACAGTCTCAGAGGCCTTTTCCTAATCCCTTGTCAGATCGTATGGATAGCTCTTCCCAGACAGCAAAGCAGTCCTATAAACTGTGAGTTAAGATGACTTCTGCAGTCTGTTCCTTCTAGAACTTGTTATATTTGTCCTTCTGCACTGATCCTTTCTGTTGCTCTGCCCAGAGATCATATGGATTCTCTTTTGAGCCTTCAAAACACAAAGCCTCCAACATACATCTGTTCCTGGTAGAGAGTACCTGCCCTTCTGTATGTGGACTTAGAATTGCTTTTGACCTTTATAAGAGGCCTTTTGTCATTGACTCTAGAGTGAGGTTTCATACTAGTTTTCTCCATGTCTCTAGTTCCTTCCTAATGAAATGACAAGGGCAAAAAGAAAATTTAATAGTACCCTTTAAAAGCCAGGCTCTAAGCAGGCTCCTGAAAACAGATGAGAAAGAGGAAGGCACCACTATCACAACAGGCAGAAGAGCTGTCCTCAATCATGATCCCCATATCATTGTCTGGGAAACTTACACAGCCATCTCATTTCCCCAAATTTCAGTTTACAGACCTAAGAAATGAAGTTAAAATAATACTCCCCATCTGTTAATGCAGTAATAGGAAAGGAGAAGAGAATGTGATTAATTACTGTGAATGTTCCCCACCCCCACCCTTTTATTTTAAGACTTGGAGTGCAGGTGGGAGGGGGGGGAGGGGAGCATACTTCTTGGCCTCAGTTAAGGAAGGCTTGATATATGGGCAAAATTAAGGATCTCTGTTGGTGTGGATGAGCAGAAACCGCAAGTTTCCCCAGAGATCCATCTCTACCTCCAAACTGAAGGCATTTGCATTTCATGGTATTAATCTCTCACAAGGAAGCACTATCTGCTGATAGCAACAGTTACTATGGTGCTAAAGCATTTCATGAACTGATGGGAGCCACGATAATGTGATATTAACAGTAAAAGATGTCATAATAAAAAAAAGAAAGAAGACTGTTCTTACACGCAGCCACTCTTCAACTGAGCTCTTATAGCACATGTATATGTGTAACAGGCACTAGAATCTGTGTGCAGTAATTTATATGTGTACATATATGTGTGAGTACACGTTTATGCAGGTGCCCACGTACATGTGTTTCAGTGTGTGTGTGTACATAGATGTCAAAGGTCATCCTCAGATGTTATTCCTTAGCTGATATCCATCTGTCTCTGCCTCCCATTGCACCAACACTGGTATTAAAGTGTGCACCTCCACACCTGACATTTTTATGTGAGCTGTGGGTATTTGACCTTAGGGCCTTGTGCTTGCAGAACAGATGCTATACTGCCTAGGGGTCTTACGAGGCCCTGTATGTAATGTTATACTTACTTAGAATCATCACATGATAAAAAATTACCAGAGTATCCTTAAGACATATTCCATTAAGGCCCATGCCTGTTGATGGTTATTTTTCACAGTGCATCAGGGTTGCTGTCTGTGACTTCTAGAAAGTAAAAGAAGTGATGCTGTATGACCCCCCAAGACTATAAAAGACTGTGATGGTGGGAGGATTGCAACAGCCCCCTTCAAAAGTTGCAGAGTGAGTGAGACTGCGTGAGCTAGCCACCCTATGAAAAGTCTTCCAAATTCACTCAAACCATGGCTGCTGCCCCAATCAAGCCTGGAACTGGAAACATCTAGCTAAGCTGACTTATGCTTCTTATTCTCTGCAACTGTGTGGGATAATAGATGGTGGTTATTTTCAGCCAAGCTGAGGATCATTTGTTAGTCAGTAATAAATCCCCGTTACAGAATAGTGTAGAGCAATGGAAACACAAACTCAGAGAGGTGATGTGCACTGCTTCAAACTCAGGGAAGGACAAGTCAAACACAGACTCAGGACTTTCACTCCAGTGCCCATTCTCACAGTCTGTACACTGGTACCAGTGACGTTGTCTGTTTGCTGGGGCAATGACTCTAGATAAATTAGAGACAAGAGAAGCTGATTCGGGTCAGGGTTCTGGAGGCTGGGAAGTCCAAGGTCAAGAGCTTGTACCTGATGAAGGACTTTTTGTCACATCGAACATGACTGAACATACCAACCAAATGGGAAAAGAAAAAGAGGAGAAGGAGGAAGAGAGGAAAAGGGGCAAATGATGAAAAGGTTACTCTCATAGTTAATGTCAACTTAGCAGGACCCAGGATCACCTAGGAGATGAGCCTCCAAGTACTCCTATAGGGAAGCATCTAGATTAGTTTAATCTATGAGTATGCCTGCGGTTGACTGATGTAGCAAGACCTTTCCTGAAAGAGAGTGACACCATTCTCCAGGCTCGGCTCCTGGCCTGCATCAAAAAATGGAAGCTAGCTGAACACCAGCACTCATTTTCCGTGCGTCTTGCCTATCCTTGTAGTATGGCCAGATGCCTAAAGCTGTGAGCCTCTCAGTCCGGGTACCTTAACCCACAGGAGTGGCACATTTCAACTTGAGTTTTGGAGAGCATATTTAAAACCCAGAACCATCTCCTTTGCCTAACGTTTCCTTGAGTACTTTGGCCATATTTAGATACTGGACCAGGAAAACACAATTAACTGCTAGTTAAGAATAACTTCCTTAGCTGGACGGTAGTGGCAAATGCCTTTAATCCCAGCACTCAGGAGGCAGGGGCAGATAGATCTCTGTGAGTTCTAGGCCAGCTTGGTCTACAAGAGCTAGTTCCAGGACATGTTCCAAAGCTTCAGAGAAAACTTGCATTGAAACACACACACACAAACACACACACACACACACACACACACACACACACACTAAACACAGAAAGAAAAAGAAAGGAAGGAAGGAAGGAAG
>NW_004949099.1:21072963-21117281 GCF_000317375.1 Microtus ochrogaster | reverse complement strand
AAGGAAAGAGGCTTCCTTATATGCTCCATGTATGTGATACAGTATTCTCCTGACAGGACATCACATCTTCTAACTTTCTTCTAACTTTGTGTGAATTCATTGGCATTTTTGTGCTTTCTAAGTAAAACTTGGAGAAAGTATAAGGGACCCAGTGTCTAATTCCAAGTCTACCCATTCACTAAGCTGTCTTCTGTCAACTTCTTAGTACCATTCTACCCCTTTATGAGCTACTTCTGCCTTCATCCATTCTCAGTTTTAAAATGAAATATATAGGTACAAATTTGACTGAGAAAAAATGATATAGGATCATTTAGAGGCAAAGGCAGTTTCTTGGGCACTGGGAAAAGACTGTTGCTAAACAACAAATTGAGAATCAGAGCTCCAGGTCAAAAAAAAAAATGTGACATGGCAAGCAATCTGGGAGAATATAATATCCTCTGCATATGCTTCTCTTAAATTTGTAAAGTGGATATAATTTTCCTTTATTCAAAGGAAGGATAAAAGGATTTAGTGAGCTTAAGTTATTTTTCTTTGTTCAGGTTGGTGGATAATAAAGGACAAAGCTGGGATTTGAATGAGAGTCTTTCTGAGTCTGTAACTTGTGTTCCGTCTTCTATACCCTCAGAGTGAGAGGAGTGCCCTTCAGGTCACTAGCTTCACAATCTCGCCACCCATAGCATTGGGGTAGAAATATCTTTTCAAAAAAAATACATGATTGCTTTATATGTATGAGTGTTTTGCACCATTTATGTCCATGTACCATGTGCCTGGTGTTCACAGAGGGCATTGAATCCCCTGGAACTACAGTTACAGATAGTTGTACATTGTGTTGGTTCTGGGAGTTGAACCCCATTCCTCCACAAGAGCAGACAGTGTTTTGAGGAAGTCTGTTTTGAAAGATGAGGAAGAAATAAAAATTGAAACACTTTATTTCAGCCGAACAGTGCTCCAGCAGAACCATTCTCCATCCCTTCGGGGGAAAACTGCTTGTTTTGCCCATAATGTTTGACTTTTGCTCACTGAGAAACCTTTGGTTTGCTTAGGCAGAGGATGTCTTTTGTAAATGTACACTTATAGGATTCAGGTCTTCATCACATATCTTTTGAGGTCTTTAGTTTCTACTCTTAGAACCAGATGCAGGTCCTCAGATTCTGGAAACATAGAAGAGCTCTCTACAGAACTCCAGAGAAAGGAATAGCTGCAAAGTTGAGGAACTTTTTTATTCAATCAAACTATCAAAATTAGGAAAAAGAATAGGACTTCTTGCTGAGCTGCTGAGTTTACTTGAAAAGCAGTAACTCTTCTCATCTATCAAGTTTACTGATTTTCTCCTGGTGTAGAACTTAGCATTCATCAGGACCTGCTTAGGCTTTCGTAGCGATTGGCAATATAGTGAATATTATGTTGAATCAATGCCACGCGTCTTAATTGTACCATAAACTCATCTTTCTTCTCCACTATTATGAAAGTGGGAATAATTAGTCAACTTAATACTTTGCAATTAGAAAGGTTTTGGTGGTTTTTCTTAATGGTTTTTTTTAATGTTGTCAAATTTAAGCCCTGCATGTAATGGATGAATTGATGGGCGGATGATAACTTCCCGGACAGATTTCTTGAGTCCCAACACTCTTTGCAGCATTTAAATTATTTTTGTGTTAAACCGTTGTCTTATTTGTTATCTCACAGGTGAGGCTATATTTGAGACATATATTCCAAATCCTCCTTCCACTAGAGTCCAAAGAAGGCAGCTCTGCTATGGACCATTGCAATTAAGACGGCTAAAACCATCCTACAGGAAAGTCTGTGGAAGGCAACTTATTGGAGGCTGATTAGAAACTTACTTTTACAACTCTATATTCTAGAATCCCCTTAAATAAATAGCTACATATGTATATGTATATATATGTATTGTATGCATTTATTACTATGTGTATGCATGTATGTATATATGTGTTTCTGTGTGTACTTATGTATTGCATGATGCATGTGTATATATGTATATTTCTGTAGATATGTGTGTATATAGATATGTGTATGTCTCTTTATGTATGTGTGTAAATGTGTGCTTGTGTGTATGTGTTTGTATATGTGTCTGTGCTTATGTGTGTTATTGTTATCAGGTCTGAGGACCTTTCAAAAAAATGGCACATACTTATATTTAATGTAATCATGTTTGTAGGTTTTTTTTTTTCAAGTCAGTTAATGGTGATAAAGTCATATTGTTGAAAGTCTGGCAGCTTCTGTCAAGGCTGCAGTGTAGTCTGCAGAGAATAGCTGCCTATTAGGGTTATGGCTGCTGTTACTAATTTATAGATAACAGCAGCCATAATGGATGTTATCATTGATTGGAAACTTAATGCACGCTAAATAATGTAGTTTCACATCCATTATTTCACATTATAAGAAAAGAAACCTCATGTCTTATAGAGTAAGTGGTTGCCTGAAATTTTATATATGAGAAAGTGAGAAAGCAAAGAATGGGTCTCAACTTCTGTGTCTTCATCTTGAGCTTTGGAGTCAAGATTCATTTCACTGAAGACAACTGAAGCAACAACTCAAGCTGGTTGGTGCAAAAATGAGGACTTGCTGATTCCTGTAACTAAAAAGCACAGGTAATCAGACACATAGGCTGTGCCAGGTCAGCTGATCTCTTGCTGCCTTCTGACTTCCACTCTCTGGTCTCTACTTGCCCTGTCTCTCTGCCATGGGGTTCTGGTTGCCATCTGAAGAATCACCAAGCTCTATCCCTAACAGGAACAAGGAGCTGAATGTCAGTAGACTATGAGACCAAGTCCACAGAGAGCTACAGTAACAGCTTTATCCCTTTGGGATGGGGGTGGTGCTGAGCCGGGGAGTGTGTTAAATTGACAGTAACTTGGGTATTTTGTAAGGACCCTAAGTCCTCCCCCTTTCCCTATCAGTCTTGTTTAGATATCTACCCCCATGCCTTCCTGTTATAGGGAGGCCACTTGTTTGTTCCCAGCTCCTCAGCCCCAAAATAATCACACAGAGATCACACCATATTATTTGCAATACTGTTTGGTCAAGAGCTTAAGCGTATTTCTGGCTAACTCATATCTTAAATTAATACATCTCCATTAATCTGTGTATCAACACAAGGCTGTGGCTTACTGGATAAAGTTCTGGTGTCTGTCTCAGGTGGGGCTACATGGCTTCTCCTGACTTCCCCTTCTTTTTCCTTCATTCAGTTTAATTTTCCCCACCTAGCTCTACTCTATCCTATCACAGACCAAGGCCAACTCGTTATCATTAACCAATAATATTCACAGCATACAGAGGGTAATCCCATATCACCTTCCCATCACTTCTCTTCACAGTGTCTTCTGGGAGCAGAAGCCACAATCACAAGTAAAATGCTTTCTCTTTTCTTTTCTTCCTGTGTCCCTTTAACTCTTTCTCATCTCCATTTTTCCAGATCTTGGCCCTCATCACTTCTCTATGACCTTCAGCACCTCACAGCAGAGATGATCACCAGCAACTCTGATTTTATCGGTGGGACAGAACAGTTCAAACAGAAGTGACTATTATTCATCTGCCTTAAGTCACATGCTCATTATTCAGCCAATAAGACTGGAGTTGGGATTTTCTGATTGCCTATGCTCTGGTTGGGAATTCAGCAGAACTAGTAGCTTGGAGAACCAAGTAGACCAAGAGTGGGAAAAGAAGCAATGTTGGCTTTATGAGAACAAGGGTGGATGCTGAGGTGTCTATTCTACACATTTAACACTTAGAGTCATTTTTCTTAGAGAGCAGAGATCAGGAATCAGCCCATTTATGAAGTTGTGGGCCTCAGTCACACTGGCCTAGAGTCAACCCTAGTCAGGGACCTGGCTTATTCTTCATGAAGGCTATTGGACAGCTTCTTAAGGAAACATCCATGAGAGCTACCCTGGTATAGATGGCTGTGCTGCTGTCCTTCTAGCTTCAGAACAAGGCTGTTGTTGCCTCATTGCAATCTAAGCTCAGAGAAAGGCCACTGCTGCCACTAACCTGGACATTATCTCATCAGAAGGTGGCACTGCTGTGAAAAATACACTTTAATAAACAGAAACAACACCAACTCAACTCGGATCCCTTGCAACTCATGACATCTTACAGAGACAACCAATTCCAAAGAGAAAGAAACACATAGATAAGACTTTAGCAAGCAAGGCACTGTGACATTCGAACATCCCCCAAATGACATAAAGAACCCCCATGAAAGCAAACCCTCCAGACTGTTGTAGGGATAAGTCCAGCCCCTTAGGGGCGTGTTCACCTCGGGCTAATGTTTACCTATAAAACTGGCAGGCATGCTCACAGCTCTTGCCTCTGCTTTCCTGGTCTTCGCAAAAAAGGGTGGTTCTGTAAGTCTATTTCCCCATTAAAGCTGTATATATTTTTACAATCTGTCTGCATTCATTTATGCCATTACAGACTGTCTCTATGCAGTTTCTTTCTTCTGTTTTGTACACTGTGGCTGCACCACGGCGAGTCTAATAAACTCTCTACTTCTGATTTTCTCTTTTTTGGTGACTACATCACCATCCACATGTCACTGGCTTCTCATGCTACCTTGGCATGGCAGAAACAGACAGCCAGAAAACATCTTAACTCTATCCACTGATTCTTTTCAACAACTCTCTAAGCCCTCCAGAATCAGGAAAATGTAAGAGTAAGGGCTAATTGGACACAAAGTTGTTACCCAGAGGTCAACATATCAGATTGGCACTTAGGGTGTCTTTATCTAGTCTTGGAAGTAGAAAGTAAAGATTCCAGATTTATTTAAAGGGTTGGATTAGTCATGGTGATGAAAAGATAATGTAAAAATGTTTTTGAGAAAAGCAAATCTTTAACACCATTTGATTCTTGGTGTATTTATTCCCTCCACCCCCAAGCCAGCTTACTCCTGAAACAGCTGCTTCTGGAGTTTTAGCAGGGTATGCTTAAGAGAGGATAGCTGCAGCTAGCAAATGACAGAGTAATGACTAAGTAGAGAAGCAGCAGAGTGCTATAATTTTCAGATGATGTGACCTCATCAAGCCCAGTGAAATGAGCTTGTTCTCTCTCTAACAGTCTCCAGAGAGTCATCTCTGGAGTCCATTCTCCTGGCTTTGTAAGCTAGCTCTGTTATGCTCAACTCCACCCACAAAAAAAAAGTTGGGAGAGGGGAAAGGATCCTGTACTTTTACATAAATGACACTGAGAACACTCAAACTTCTCCACTGGGGTGCAAACTCAATGCTAATATGTCCACATGGATAATGACTTTTCTGCCAATTCTGTATAGCCAGAAAAAATATGAATGATTAATTGACAATAATCTAATTGCTAGAGAAGTAAACATTAATAAGCAAGGACTGTCAGCCTTTGGAAACCAGAGACATGGGATCTTACTTGTGTCTTCCAAATGCACAGGGGTAACTGTTGTCAACCTGAAAGCTTTACTTCATTAGTCTCCATCACATAAACAAATGCTTCTGGCTACAGCACAGTTTCTGTATTTAGCATTGGGGAATGCCTTGCTATTTAGTGCTTTGTTAAAGCTAAGAAATTGCTTATATGTCATTTAGCATTTTTATGTGTTTGTTTGTCTATTCGTGACAAAGTCTCTGTAGCCTTGATTGCTTAAGAATCTGTCATGCATACCAGGCTGGCCTCAAAATTGGAGAGATCTCTTTCTTCTACTTCCTGAATGTTGGGATTACTGACTAACCACCTTAACCAGTTCCCATCTGTTTCATACAAAGGGATCAGGAGGAAAATACAGCTTGTGTATGTTAAACAATCTTTGCTGGCAGAGGTTAGGTAGCTATAGTAGAGGTGGTTCTCATTATGTCCCATTGTAACAAAGTCTAGACCACTTCCTGTCTGCCCCTATTTTTACCTATGTATGTCCTGAACACTTTTATGTTATTTCTGTTTGTTCCTAAGGTAAACTTGCAGCCTGGTTTATAGCATGCATGTCAGGATGACAATTATTACTATGTTATCCTTAAGTGGGACACATTTTCATATTTCAGTATACTCGAATGTTTCTGTCACAGGATCCCAGCACAGCAGCATCACTGTAACTGAAGAGAGAGCCCTGGGCTTCTCTTTGGTCGAAGAGGTGAATTTCATCCCCGTGAGTCTCCTGACTCAGTAAGTGAGAAGCAGCTCAATTTTTAAAAGTCCAAAATTGACTGTGACCTCTAGGCAGGGTAGACAGTCAATCTCTGGAAAGGGATCAGGTTTCAGCAATAGCATCCAAACAACAAATCCAAGTCTATTTCCTAGTGTTCTGAAGGCAGGAAAGTCAACAATGAGGACTGAGTGTCTGGTGAGGGCCCTGCCTCTCCTGTCATCAGCGCTACCTTCTTGCTATGTCGTCACATGGTAAAAAAAGCCAAACAGCATTCTTGAGCCTCTTTTTTGATCTTTTGTGAAACTGGTTGTATTCCATTAGGGTTGTCCACAAGACAACCAGGAGCTACAAGCCTGGGGAAAATGTCTCCTCCTCCCCACAGCAAGTATCATGTCCCCTTCTATGGCAAGGGGTTGATGAGTCTAGTCGTTTTAGAGATTTTGTGCAGGTACTCAAAACTGCTGTGTGTTCAAGAGTACAGTAGCTGTGTCATTTCTGGAATTCAGCTTTCCACACCACTTCTGGAACTTCCCTCAGTTCATATGTTCTTCCTGTCACTTCTTCCTCCGTGTTCCTGGAGCCTCAGAGAGAGTGATGTAGATGCCTCCTTCAGGGCTAGCCAGTCTCTGCAATCACTGCCAGCCACTGCAAAGCTTCTCTCATCAAAGCTGACAGCATCACTAGCCTATGGGCATAAACATAGTTACTTGGAAGGTGACTTGGCGAAACATCATGTCCATTTTGAAGTGCAACAGCAAGAGCTTAACCATTAGGTTTCATGACCTCCTCAGGGTTTTGATCAGTTTGACTGAACCAGGCATGTATTTCTTCTCTCTTGTACAGAAGGCATTATATAATATCCACTGAGAAAGCAACTGGTTACAAATTGGGCACCTTTCAGGGAGGCCTATTCCCAAAGAACCAGTTTCTCCACTTTTTTTTAAGGCACAAAAAAATGGAAATTATCTAAATTTGTCCAGAACATGAATTGTCAGAAAAAAAAATGCTTTGTTTGCTTGTTTGCACAGATGGGAGCAAAACCAGTCCCTAATAAGATGCTAGGCAAGCACCACCGAGGTGCACCTCAGTCTTAAGAAAATGATTTAAAGCACCAAGATCATACTATGTTAATAGGAATATGAATAATATGCACCTGCATAATCCAAGTGAACTAAGTTTAAGTTTAGCTGATTCATATCTTAATCCCACCAGCCCTTTTAATTTCCTTTTGGTCTTAGAAGGTCAGATCTATTCAGATTTCAAGGGCTAGGTTAGAGATATTCTGAGGAAGACTCTTCTCCCTCTCGCATCAGTATTCAAACTAATAAGACAGAATGAAATTGCCTAGGACATGAGTGTGGAGATGGAAGAAAAGCCTAAGGTGAAGAGGGGCAGGTGGGAGAGGGTGAACAAAGCAGACTGAGCAAGCACAGATGCAGGAGAAGCTGGAATCACAACACAGTAGACAGAGCAACACGTCCGCCCTAGGTAACCCTGTTCAGAGCCAGTTGGGTAGAGCATTTTGTATTCTCTACCATCTGTCCAGTCCCTCTATCAGGTTTTTGTCTGCATGTCACTACCCAAAGTCAAATGGAGAGAAGTGGAGGGTTGTAAAGTGCTGCTGGGTGTGATAAACAGTCTGCTGCGAATGAGTTTGGCTGTGGCTGAAGTGGAAATGCCAAGCTGTGAAGCAAAGAGAGTGCTGCTGCCTCGTGGATGTGTCAGAGTGCAAACCTGATCCTGCAGGAGACTTAGAGAACAACAGAAAGGAAGCAGGAGGGGTCGGGACTTCTTACAGGCTTCCTTGCAGCATAGCCTCTGTGCCTTTTGTCTTGCTGAGCAGAGGGATGAAGCAGTTATTCTGAGAGCAACGATGATGGAGAAACCCAACCAGAGCTTCTCCGTGACTCAGGATTTTCTAACTGGAGTGACTTAAGCTATGAACTGCTAAGGGAGAAACCAGGGGCAGGGGTAACTCTGATGTCAAGAATAGAAATCCTGAACTATATTAAACTCCATGAACTCTGTAGTGTCATGTGCCTCATGATTTTCTTGGCCGAGTTTTCTGATATTCAAAATAGGTTTGAAACGTTCATAGGGAAAGACCCCTCTGAGAAAGCTTCAGTGATATCGCTTCCTCATATGATATTTGAATTAGATGATTGAGAGTCTACCAAGAGATTTTTCCAGAAAAAAAAAATAACTAATCACTTAACTTGTAACTCCTATGCTCTAAGCTTTAGGTGGCTATAATAAATACCTGGAATGAGCACCTTATAAAACTGGAAGGGTTACTTGGTTTACTGTTTAGGAAGGTCTGGTTCATGATTAATTGGTCCTATTGCTATGGGCCTCTAGAAGTACATCAGGGTCAATGTACATGTTGGAGCAAATTGTACATATACCTCATAGTCAAAAGGCTGGGGAGTGAAAGGGCTTGGATCACACAGTGACCGTCAATACACAATCCCCAACGGCCTAAAGATGTCATATATGTCCACGCTTTCAATACCTCCCAGTAGCACCACCTCAACAAATGATACTTTAGCATGTGGAACTCTAGGGACATTTCATAGGAACCCCTATGTAGGCACAAGGAGACAAAGGCCTAAGATATTGTCACTGCTTCGTGCCTATTCTCAAGAGGTTCACGATGCTGCTTGGCAGCCTGAAACTAAATTTGAGAAAAGAAATAATGGTGGTTCAGTTTTTCTCTGTCAACTTTTGAAAGAAGATAATCAAACGGTGATGGAAGGCTACATGGTGGCGCATGCCTGGAATCCCAGCACTTGACTTATGAGGCTGAAGCTAAAAGAGAATCAGGAGGTTTCAGGCTAGTCTGGGCTGGAAAGAAAGACACCGGAGAGAGGGAGAGAAAGTAATGGAAGAGGGTAGTAAAAATAATACAGTGTCACTCATCAACAACCCTCCCTCTAAGGCTCATGGCACATTAAGATGATGGAGCAAAAGACTGTAAGGACTGGGTAAAAGGGTCTTACCTTCTGGGCCTGACACAGTCATTGCACTCATGAACTCAAGCTGCTGCAGAAGTCTGCATAAGATCAGACCTGTCAGTCATAGACTGGAGCAACTCATTTCACTCAATTCTTCCCTGGGATACTGTTATCTATTGACAAACATTGTGGGAAAAGGGAAAGATTGTCTTCAATTGTGAAGATGGGGAGCTCACCAGGCTCCATTGGTTAGTTCCACATTCATGGCCATGCAGATAGCCCTGTTATGCTTAGTGGTTAGTGGATCACATGCAAAACAAAAAGAAATAAACTTATGGGGAGGAGGGTAGGTTGGCAAGGGCAGGAGTTATAAAACAGGGAGTTGAAATGGTCAAGTAAAGTCAGGATTGTTATATACATGTATGAAGTTGTCAAAGAATAAATGTAACTTTTATCAAAAATCGTTTAGTTAGAGGAAGAAGTAAGCCACAGAATGCTGTAGAACTAAACTGCACAGTGTGTTCTGGAACTAGAAAAACTCTTCATGTCAGGTAACCTGCTCTCCAACATTCTTATATTCTGGGCATCTGAATGATTCTAAACTGCAAACATCTTGGCCTTGATTCAACTAAAAATTTTAAAGTAAGTCAGTTTTGATTATTGACCTAAATGAAGATGTCAAGTTGTTTCTAGAACAAAATAAAAGAAAATTCTTTCTAACTTTCCACTAGGAGTTGCAGATTAGGGAGACTTTGGATTAATATTGAATATTTTATTTTGTTTTATCTGTTGAGATAATACTAAAAAGTATAAAAACCAAATATTATATGTAAAGTTGTTAATATTCTAACACATGTCGGGAGAAAATATTTGCAACACACACACACACACCATATACAGACGGTGAAGGACTTGAATCTATTTTATCTGGTAGACAGCTAAGCTAAATAAGAAGAAAAAAAAACCAAAGAACTAAAAAGTATGGGAAACATTTGAATCAGTGTTGTTCAGAGTAGATGTAGGGTTGTAGATGAAACTATGAAAAGGAATCAATACCATCTGTCCTCAGTTAGAGCCAAATTGAATAGAGACATGTAGGTTCCAAAATGAGTGACAGATGGGGGTAAAAATGGGCACAAGGCATGAGAAGTCAGTTTGGCCGTGTCTGATAAGGTACAGCATACACTACATATGTGAAGAGTACTTCCACACCTAGGCATTTACCCAATAGAAATGAAAATATATGGTGAGCAGATAACATGTATAAATCCACGGATGATCTATAATTACTCAGGATACCCATTTTTAAAATGTACTTTACCTGAGAGGTGTACAGAGCTAGTTCCAGGACAGCCAGGGATGTTATACAGAGAAACCCCATCTTGAAAAAAAATCACACAAAAAATGTACTTTAGCCGGGCGGTGGTGGCACATGCCTTTAATCCCAGCATTCGGGAGGCAGAGGCAGGCGGATCTCTATGAGTTCGAGGCCAGCCTGGTCTACAAGAGCTAGTTCCACAACAGGAATCAAAAACTACGGAGAAACCCTGTCTCGAAAAATCAAAAAAGAAAAATAAAAAAAATTAAAAATAAATTAAAAAAATGTACTTTAATGGCAAATACCTTAAGACTGTGGTCCACCTACACAAGGGGAAAATTGCCTAACAAAGATAAAGGAACAACTTCAAATATGAGCAAATATTTTGGAAAAGTAAAACTTTTAGCAACCAAAAATGATGAGCAAAGACAAAAACGGTGAACATTGTAAGGGTGGAGGTAAACAACTGTGAAGGGAACCAGGTAACATGTGGCGGTGAAAGAGACTCTCTCATCTTAAACCTAGGGGTCGTTATAGAACTATATGATAAAATTCATCAATCTCATACATTAAATTATACTGAATTTTGATCCACACAAAATATATTTTAATAAATTTTGCTTGCCTCAGAAGGAATACTAAGTTAAAGTGGGGTAAGATTAGGCCTAGGAGACAAAAATAGAGTTCTAATTAAAAGAAATTAAATGGAACAAGTCATTCATTAAGGCAGGTCCCAAATATCATCCTTTCATGCACTGGAGGAATTTGTGGGTTTTTGTTGTTGTTGTTTATTTTTTAGTTCAGAACAATATTGTCCCAGACAATATATGAGTGAATATTTTTTGACATTTTTATTGATTTTTATTGAGCTCTATATTTTTCTCTGCTCCCCTCCCTGTCTCTCCCCTCCCCTTCAACCCTCTCCCAAGGTCCCGATACTACCAATTTACTCAGGAGATCTTGTCTTTTTAATGAGTTGAAAACGTTAAAAAAAAAAGTGAAACGCTTTGACACAGTAATGGCAGTGTTTGCTTCATATAGAAGTGTTGGGAGGTTCTTTTTTTATTTTTTTTAATTTATTTATTTATTAAAGACTTCTGTCTCTTCCCCGCCACCGCCTCCCATTTCCCTCCCCCTCCCCCAATTAAGTCCCCCCCCAGCCCAAAAAGCAATCAGGGTTCCCTGTCCTGTGGGAAGTCCAAGGAACCCCCACCTCCATCCAGGTCCAGCAAGTTGAGCATCCAAACTGCCCAGGCTCCCACAAAGCCAGTGCGTGCAGTAGGATCAGAAGGCCTAGAGAAGCTAAATAAAGAGAACCCAAAGAAAAACATATAGGCATCCTCCTGAATATTAACCTTCATCAGGCGATGAAAGGAGACAGAGACTCACATTGGAGCACCGGACAGAAATCTCAAGGTCCAAATCAGGAGCAGAAGGAGAGAGAGCACGAGCAAGGAACTCAGGACCGCGAGGTGTGCACCCACATACTGAGACAATGGGGATGTTCTACTGGGAACTCACCAAGGCCAGCTGATCTGGGTCTGGAAAAGCCTGGGATAGAGCTGGACTCACTGAACATAGCGGACAATGAGGACTACTGGGAGGATCTTGACACCCTGGAATAGCTTGCCAGCATGGCACAGTGTGGATGACTTGGACATCTCTGGGTCCAACTCCTTTATCAGTCTTTTCCCCAAATGTATCTCTATTTTTTTTCTCTGTGGTTTGTCACACTATCAAAAAATATGGTATTGAATAATTGGCAATAGTAAATAGCTTCAGCAGGTATTGAAAAAATACTGAAACATCACCTCCAGGAACCTTGAAAGTAAATTTTAATTAATTAATTAATTTGTTCATGTGTGTGTGTATTGCAGGGGGTGTTTATGTCTGTGTGTGGTGTATGTTTGTTGGGGGAATGGGTGTGTGCTCACTTCAAAGTTAGAGGTTGATATCAGGTTTTCTTCTGTTGTTCCTACCCTATTTTTGAGACAAGGTCTTTCAATAATTTTGGGGCTCACTTTGTTTGCTAAACTAACTAGTAGGCCAATGAAATCCAGGCATCTGTCTATATCTATACCTCAAGTACTAGGGTTACAGTACATGCACCACTATGCCAGACTTCTGTAGGGATGCTGGGATCAGAATTCAGGTTCTCAAGCGTACACAGCAAGTGCTTTGCTTATTGAGCTCTTTCCCAAGCTCTGCTTATGGATTTCTTGAGTTTACTTTGTTTACTTTTCAGTTATGCTCAGGTAGTCATTATTTGAAATAAATTTTTAATGGTGTGTTGTGTGACAATGGTCTTGTACCTTGCCATTTGTATTTTTTAATAAAACACAGATTGACCAGTAGCCAAGCAGGAACTATAGGTGGGGCAACCAGGCAGGAAGTAGAGGCAGGGTGACAAGAACAGGAGAATTCTGGGAAGAGGAATGACTCAGTCTGCAGTTGTCACCCAGACACAGAGGAAGCAAGATAAGAATGCCTTGCTGATAAAGGTGTCAAGCCATGTGGCTAACAGAGATAAGAATTATAAGTTAATTTAGCATGTAAAAGTTAATAAAAAGCCTGAGCTAATAGGCCAACCAGTTTATTATTAATATAGATGTCTATGTGTTTCTTTGGGACTGAATGGCTGCAGGACCAGGTAGGACAGAAATCACAGGCAACAATGGTGTCTTGGGGCCAATGAGCACCATTCAATGTCAATGCTGGTATTTTAAGAGATACATTTTCAGGTAACACTTGTCATTTCTAAAAGTAATTTTTACTCTAGTAGAAAGTAAGGACTCATCCGCAAACCCACGTACCACAGGTATTCTAGGCCCAATAGTTAAAGATACTTCCACACAGCTTGTACACAATAGTTAATGAAATGCTTTAATTGTAGATGCAACAGTTAAGGACTATAGTGGCAGATAAGTGGCAATGTCTAACATAGCAGGCCCTCATCAGCACAAATAATAACAATAACAAAAACTGAAAGACTTGAGATTTAATGCTACAGCAGTGTTTGCCCATGTTTCTTGCATGTGCTTCTGTATCTTCTACAATAAAAATGATCCCTTTCATTGCTGAAACATCACCTTACCAGTTGGATGTTTGTGTAAGGACTGCTATAGATGGCAATAGTGATATCTAGCACAGATGAGCATGAGTTACTATAGAGATTGTCAGTCACTTTTACTTGAAGAGAAGGAATAACCATCCCTTTCCTTGATCCCATGTTTCCTTCACAGTATCTCCCTGCAAGGTTAAAATGTCATTTAGACACTTGTAATTTCCTTTCAGTCTAAGCTCCATGTAGTGACCATTATCCCATAGCTCTGTGAAAATGAGATGTCCATGCATATAATAGACAAATGTTTGAGGGATGATGTATACATAGCCTTTATTTTACCTGATTCTGAGTCCAGATTTTAATGTTCAGACTGTTTTATGGGATGCAGGAGATGCTTGTAGTTTATAATCAAGCTCCTGTACCCTAGTTTGAGCTGAATCATCAGATAAACACAAGGGAGGTTTCCTATCAGGAAATGCTATCCTATAATGCAAATTCTGCTTTCTCCTTAAAGCCCCAGCTTGTCCCACTGAGCCTACACTCCCCGTAAGTACTACAGAATAGTGTTATTTTCAATAACTGAGTTATTTTCAATAGACAGACCCAGAGGCTCATAATTCAGACTATCTGTTTTTTATTATCTCTCTGACACAGCACCGAGTCTCCAGGCTTCACACAAAGATAAATGCTTATATGAGGCTTGCAATTATTCCTCCATCTACCAGTCTTTTATTTATGCTTGTATACAGAGTGCAGTATAATTCAAATCTGTCAAATGTTACTGGGAATCACTGTAAACCCACGAGGTAGAAGGCAGCAGAAGGGTTCTGAGATTTGTTGCTGAGCTGCCGTCTGGTTCACAGGAGTCATTGGCCTTCTGAGTGGATGGAGAGTCACCAATGCTAAGAATGATGACTGGCTTAAAAAGGTCAGATGACAAAGCTTCTCCCCACAGAATCTGCTGGAGAAATTTAATAAATGACTCGAAATGAGAGAGTTCAGGGAACTTCCAGAGTGAGAAAGGTTTAGGGAATGAAATGTCATTTAAAAGACAGAAAATCCCAGCAAATTAGTACCATGTCCCCAGATAACATGTATTTTGTAAGGGTCAGTTTTTACTTTATTCTTCAATACATCTAGATTTTTCCAGGTAAAGAATTCAGACCAAGATGACTATTCCATATGACCAGTAATAAGAGACTGAATGTAGCAATGCTCTCCACCAGCCAGATGTCCAAAGTAGATTTACCAGTCAAGAGACTGTAGTTTTCTTTTAAACTCCACATAAGTTAATTTTTTTTCATCTTCTCTCTTCCTGTCACCTTCTTTGGCCTCTATGTTTGACTGGGGACTTTGATTCCTTTGAAATAGCTCACTTATTCTCTATAATCTAGAAATTTCTGTGGAACTATTATGGTTATTTTAGTGGTATTAATTATGTAAACTCTCGGAGGTGATTGAGGGTGCTGCAAAGTTTATGCATCCTGATAAGCCCCTCTGCTGACATAATCCCAAACAGACCAAATCAAACCAAATTAGAAAAAAAAAAAAAACAGGTATAATGGGTACCAATGCTCCTGGATGGCTTTCCATCCTTCCCCCCTCCTCCAGAGAGGAGCTAGGGAAAGACGACCAGAAAACCACATGTTTGTTCTTTGGGGAAAAGTTTAAATATGAGGAGGAGTCATTGTTTGGCAGGCTTTCTCAGGGGTGGAATCAGAACTGAGGCAACTCCCAGTGATAGGGACTTGGGATGGAACTTCCACCCAAACCTTCCAGACTCTTTGGGTATATAGATGCCTGGGCTGTTTTAACCCAAATAGGTGCTTCTGGTGTTTCTGAAGAGGTTTACCTTGGGAGGGAAGAGCTATCATGGATGTGGGTTGCATCATCCTGTGGGCTGGGGTGACATTATAAATAGAGAATGATGAAGGGTAAATATATGTGTCCTAGTTAGGTTTTCTGTTGCTATGATAAAAAAAAAAACACTGGCCAGAAACAATATAAGGAAGGAAAGGGATTATTTCAGCTTTTAACTCCCAGATCACAGTCTGTCACTGAGAGAACGCAAGCCAGGGACCTAGAGACAGAGGTTGCTACAGAGGCCATGGAAGAACACCACTTCCTTTACTTACTGGTTTGATCTGCATGGCTTGTTCATCCTGCTTCCTGATAGCTGCTAGGGTCACCTGCCTGGGGGGGGGGTCTCCCACAGTGGGGTAGGTCCACCTACATCAATCATCAACCAAGAAAAATGACCCACGAATTTGTCCACAGGCCAATCTGATGGAAATAATGCTCAGTTTATGCTTCCTCCTCCCAGGTGACTCCAACTTGTGTAAAGTTGACAAAATAAGCAAACAAGCACAAACTGAAATAGCATATTTATTTAGTGCTCCAGGATAATGCTCTTGTATATTGTAAAGATTAGTCACTCATATTGGTTTAATGAAACACTGATTGGCCAGTAGCCAGACAAGAAATATAAGTGAGACAACCAGACTAAGAGAATTCTGGGAAGAGAAACGGCAGACTCAGTCACCAGCCAGATGCAGAGGAAGTAAGATGAGAATGCCTCGGGGCTGGAGAGATGGCTCAACGGTTAAGAGCATTGCCTGCTCTTCCAAAGGTCCTGAGTTCAATTCCCAGCAACCACATGGTGGCTCACAACCATCTGTAATGGGGTCTGGTGCCCTCTTCTGGTCTGCAGGCATACATACAGATAGACTATTGTATACATAACAAATAAATAAATAAATATTTTTAAAAAAAGAAAAAATATGAGAATGCCTCACTGAGAAAAGATACCAAGCCATGTGGCTAAACATAGATAAGAATTATGGGCTAATTTAAGTTGCAAGTGCTAGTTAATAACAAGTCTGAGCTAAGAGGCCGAACAGTTTATAATTAATATAAGCTTCTGTGTGTTTCTTTGGGATTAAACAACTGCGGGACCGGGTGAGACAGAAACTTCCATCTACAATTAAGAACTGGCATTTCCCTTTGTCTGCTTCCTGGTGTACAACAAGGGCCATCAGGTGTCAGTGGTACCACTTCAGGGCAGGTAGTTCTAGGAACTATCAAGAAGCAAGATGACAAAAACATGGGGATCAAGGTAGTAAGTAGAAGTAAGACCTGCCACTGCCCTGTGTTCACCATCAAACCTTCTCTGCCATGATGTTCTGTATTCCTCTGAACTGTGAGCCAAAATAGATCCTCTTAGGTTATTTTTACCCAATATTTGATCACAGAAGTGTGAAGAGTAACTAACATATAAGCCTTGTCCATTTCTTGAATCTTCCTTGAAACTTCTGTTCTGGGCTCCAGTGACACCTTATTTTTACCAAGCTATATCAGAACAGTCATTGTTCAACTTAGCTACCTCTACCACATTACTACAGGCTCCTATTAGGCAGGAATCATGACTTATTTGACATTGAAACTAGACCTTAGTACAACACTCAGAGTAGATGGTCTGGAGAACAGAAAAACAAAGCACTGGCTACTTTAGCAAAACATGCAGGCATTGGTCTTACTGTTTCAGTCCTGTAGACAAAGATGACAAATGACAGTAAATGTGGGTTTTTTTCCCCCTTTAGCAACATAATTTTGCCTCAGCCACATCTACTTTGAGAACTTGATGTTAAATTGATATTAGAACAGTTTGGCTACCTTCATGTTCCCATTGGCAAAATTTAGATTCAAACACAAATGGAACCATCTCATAAAAACTAGGTAACTGCAGACTGTATGTTTTGATGTTTAGAAAATAGGGCATGTAACTACTCTGAAACTATCATTTCCTTTAATCTGTATACATTGTTATATTTCCAAATAGTGGATCAATAGTTCTGGGATAAAAGCAAAGACAAAACCATTTTACTGACTTTATGCTCTCAGCATCTGGTCTAACAAGCCCCACTACTATTAAGACACCTGGAGAGAAGAGGGACCTTTAGAGCCTTTTAAGCTCATTGCTGCCCAGTTGTCAAAGACAAGAGATGGTGAGAAAAGGGTCTCTGGATAGCCTTGTTCTTAGTCTGCTTCTAAGATGAAAGAGATATGCAATAAGACCTGGAACATCCCTAAAAACTAAACATGATAAACTGTTGTGAGAGACCTCTTGTTTCTTTCCTGGCCACCCGGTAGCTCAGACCAGAAATAATCACACAGAAACCATATTAATTAAAACACTGCTCTAACTTCTTATTGGCTAACACTTATATCTTAATTTATCCCATTTCTAGTAATATGAATATTTTCATATGGTTGTGGCTTACCAGGTAAACTTCCCAGCATCTGTCTCCAGTGGGGCTACATGGCTTCTCCCTGACTCTGCCTCCTTTCTCCCCGCATTCAATTTAGTCTTCCCTGACTTTCTAAGTTTTTTCCTATCAACAGGCCAAGGCAGTTTCTTTATTCACCGATAGTATTCACAGCATATAGAGGGGAATCCCACATCAAAAAACTAATGTGCTATTAATGAATTGTACACAAGTTTTGATTGTTCCACCAACAGTCAGGTGAAAAAAAAATGACAGATTGGTAGGTAAGGTAAAGTAGTGGTTTCAGACAAATGAATGATCAAAGATGAGGTACCTGACTTAAAGAGCGGGGCAGCTTTCTCATCTCTAAAAAGAATTCAAGATATCTTAAGTGAAGGTTTTCTTAGTTATAAAACGAGTGACCCCACAAACTGCCCAACTCACACAACGGTTATCCACATTCAGAGGGCCTAGTTCAGTCATATGCAGATTCCCCAGTTGTCTGTCCTGAGTCAGTGAGGTTCCACTTCCTCAGCTCAGTTGTTTCTGGGGGTTTCCCCATCGTAGTCTCGACCCTTTTGCTCATATAATTCCCTTCCCTCTCTACGTCTAGATTCAAAAAACTTGGCTCAGTGCCTAGCTGTGAATCTCTGCATCTGCTTCCATCAGTTACTGGATGAAAGTTCTATGACAATAATTAAGGTAGTCATCAATCTGATTATAGGGGAAGAGTAATTAAGGCCCCCTCTTCACTATTGCTTAGATTTGTAGCTAGGGTCATTCTTGTGGATTTTGGGGAATTTCCCTAGAGCCAGGTTTCTTGATAACTTCATAATGGCTTCCTCTGTCAAGATATCCCTTTCCTTGCTCTCTGTAATAGGAAGTCACTTGTTTGTTCCTGGCTGTTTAGACTCCTGAAATAGTCACACAGAAACCATATTATTTGCAATATTGTATGGCCAATAGCTTAAGTGTATTTCTGGCTAACTCATATCTTAAATTAGGCCATCTTCATTAGTTTTTGTATCACCATGAGGCTGTAGGGTTTACTAGGTAAAGTTCCAGCATCTGTCTCCGGCAGGGCTACATGACTTCTCCTAACTCTGCCATCTTCTTTCAGCATTTTGTTTAGTTTTCCTCACCTAGCTCTACTCTTTTGCCCTATCACAGGCCAAGATGGTTTCTTTATTTACCAATGATATTCACAGAATATAGAGGGGAATCCCACATCAGCTCTCCCTCTCTGTCCTTCTGCCAACTTGACTTTTCAGATCCCTCATCTTCTCCTTCCCACTCCCCTTTTACCTTCCCCTTCCCACTAGCAGTGGAACCATTATTCATCCCTAGTGTATGGAACTGGTTTTTTGGAGCCCATTCCCTATGTATCTAGACCTTGTTCAGTCTAGATAAGAAGAGAGGGCCTTGGTTCTGCCTCAACTTCATTGACTCCCCATGGGAGGACTCATCTTCTCTGAGAAGTGAACGGTGGTAGGGTGTGGGAGACCAGGAGGAAGGGAGGGAGAAGGAACTAAGATTGGTATGTAAAATAAGATTTTTTTTAAAAAAAAAGTCAGTGAAAAACAACTATATGAGAATTGTCATTCTAAACCATTCATTCTGCTTAGCAGGAAGTAATAGTCATATGTTTAACTAATGATGTTAGGGAAGATGTTCATATCCTTCTTGAAAGGTACTTGATTTCTTTCTTGAATAACATTTAATACAACCTTGTCATTAATTCATTCATTCATTCATTCATTTATTCTAGGACTGGCTTATGGGTATCTATATTACTCAGTCATGCATTTATTCATTCCAAGAATGATTCAAAAATTTCTATGTCATTTCTATATCAGTTATTCATTCTTATATTTAATACATAAACAGTTTGATGTGTTCTACTATACCCTATCCAATATTACTAAGTGCTTAGAAATAACACTGAATGTGAAATAGAGTCTGTTTATGAAGAGTCCAGTCTAACAGGGGGAGATGTGAAGGAGGATGCATATAGGAGGATCCATGTTTCTGATACTCAGCTTTCCTATATATTTGTGTTAGTTACTGTGACAAAATACTTGGAAAGATACATTTACTCCCAACCAATCTCTTTTTGCTACTTTTTGCATTGTGTTAAAATAGATGCGGCTTAGAAATAATCATTCTTTGTATGAAATCTGTAGAGAAGTTTTTTTTTTTTCTCAAAGACCCCTATCACTTCATGTTATGGGCATAGATATTTTGTTTCTCCTTTGGTATTATGGTAAAATACATATAAATTAAACTGTCTTAATAATTTTTAAATGTATGGTCCAGTGGCATTAAATACATTTTTACTGTTCCCCAGCCACTAACACCATCCATGCCCAGAAATCTCTATTTTGTAAAGCTGAAGCTAGCTCCCCTGCCCCACTACCCCAACACCTGGTGACCCCCATTCTACTCTCTGTCTTTGTCACTTTACCTCATAGCAGTGGGGATGTGTTTTCATGACTGCCCTGTGCTCATGTTTCATTCATGTTGTAGGATGTGTTGGAATTTCCTTCCTTTATAAGTCTGAGGAATATTCTGTATAGTTTGGACCACACTTGGTCTCATCAATTCATTTATCAGTGGCCAAATCCATTTCCATAATTCCTGTCATTTCACTTTTAACTGACCTAATTCACGTTTTCATCCATCTGCCAATAGATATTTGCTAAATGGCCAGTATGTGAAATTTTATGATATGACTTTTAATATTGCACTATACTATTCTATAACAAGACAAAACTCCCAAGTTAGGCATTGTCTGAGCTGATTTTATTTTGCATTTTATTTGAATGGTTCAGAAACATGACAATGGCTGTAGAATTGAATTAGATAACACAACTTATCAAGCAATTTCTCAGCATGGAAGTCAAATTCTCATTCCCTTGGTATGTTTTTATAAAATGACTGAAGTAATGCAAACATAATTTTAAAAACATACACATGTATAGAGAATATCATATTTGAAGTGAATCATTTGCATTTATCCTTTCTTTTTATGGCAAGAGGAGGTGGAAATAATGTGTTAGATAAGCAAATTCTCACTGAGAGATATAATTCCATTAGCCCACAAATAAAATTAACTGCAAAATTATCCATGAGAAATTGTCAGTGTTCACAATGGAAGCTTCACTATGGGCATCTATCAGGAAGAAATGCTAGCTGGAATTCCAATTTGCTTATACAATAGCCACAAAAGCAGCATGCATTTCTAATAAGCAATGTCGCAGAGCTGCCACAAGCCATATTTTTGTTTATGAACACAAATGCAGTGTATGTTTTCAAATGCAACGGCTGCTTCCAGACAGAAATAGAACTGTTTTAAGCAATTTAGTACAGGATTTGAGATTTTACTGCTTAGAGGAGAATGTGACTCTTGAAATAAGCAGCCATGAAAAGATGCTAAATCGTTGTGGTGACTCCAGAGAATTTTATTTACTATGCAATTTTTCTTTTTTTTTTTCTTGAAAATTTGTATTCAAGGTATCTTTTGCTGAAACACTATTTTATGCTAGAAAATCCATACTCATTCCTTCCTGCAGTGAGTGAGCATTTTCCGATGATATTTCTTTAAAAATGACTTTGAGCCAGAAGGATGTTACTAACACTATTCTACTTACACGCCATGGCTAGTTAATCCCAAACACAGAATCTAGGTTATGGATGTGAACTCTATACTCTATGAACTCATTTCTGATGACATCATCTAGCTGATTTCTCCACATGGTTATAAACCCTTTCCCTTGGCCCTATGAAGTATTTAGAATACTCTGATGGAAATGTGATAATACCCAGCTCTTCTCTCTGAATTTTTCACCATATTACAAACAAAGACAATGAAAAGTCAGGTCAGCTGTAACAGACTGGCCTTTGGTTTTCCTTCCCTTCAAAGAGTCAATGGAGTAGAATCTCCTTGGCCAGAACTCACAGTAAAAATCACTCCTGACATAGTACCCAAAGGGAAAGGCATTCCTTAAATAATGAGTCACGTTATTGGTGGCAGTATGTATTTGGAGAGAAAATTAATTTTTTTAATGCTGAAGGAGTCATCATTATATACTTTGGGTTTAATTAATAGAACTCAGGAAAATCTTTAAATGTCCCCAGAGGGTTTTAGAGAAGAAGGAATTATAAGGTTACCAACATGAATCACCTTTGGGCTCTGTCACAGCCCATGGTCATCCTTGGCCCTGAAGATGCCTGGCGCTGTTAGCTACCTCATTCTTCACAAGGATGGTCCCTAAGAATTGGTAATGGGAGATAATTTAATTAGAATTTTTAAGTGACATGTAACATGAATTTATATGTGTATGTGATGTCACCATACATATATACTATATAAAAAGCTGCATATAGCATACTAGTGTAATGCCATTACTTTCTAGTTTTACTTCTCTCTGTGTTTACTTAATCTTAAAAAATAAAAATCATAAGTCTTAGGAGTCATAAGTTAGGACTGTAGCTTCCTTGGCAGGTGCAATTTCCACTGGAGCCCTCAGGATGTGTTTTCTTCACCGTGGCAACTGCCTTCCACTGACTTTTCCCAAAGCACTCAACAATTCCTCCAGTGTTTTCTCCATCTCTGATTCTTTTATTAAATCTTTCACCAGCACACAAAGCTTTACATATCTAGAGCTTAAGGAGATTTTGCTAAATGAGGCAACAAATGCACACCCTGTATACAATAGGAGAGCAGGAAAGTGGGGTTTCTATGGTGACATCCAATGCCAGTCTTCTGCTTATGTAAATTGTCTTCTTTGCAAATGTGCAAAATAAACTGGCCCTAAGGACCCTTAACCAGCATCCTCCAAAGACTTCTTTCAGAGCCAAATTTGCAACTGAATAAAACCTTGTCTCCTTTCTCTGCCCCAGTTATCTCTGAGTCACTTTGTTTATATTTGAACATTCTCTTCTGACTCTCTTGGTCTCCCTTGTGAACTGGCAGAATGGGTGCAATTGGAAGTCTGTATTTGCTTGTCACCAGAGTTCACTGGCAGTTAATCATTGCTAAGAAGCCGTAATAGGCAGATGCTATGTATAGAATCATCACTCAGGGGGCTCAGCCTACAATTAATGAAGAATAATATGGTCATCCAATAAGTGAATTAAAGAGTATTAGTTTCATCACTCAGGTGTTCAGAGTCCTACCCTTCAATTTGTTAACTCTTATTAAATAAATTGTTTCTAAGTGTTTTCAAGAATTGTAAATGAGAGCATGTTCTGGGGTTATGAGGTGAAAAACTCTGTAGCAAGATAAGGACAGTTTGGGTGTTTTTTTTTACTTTATTATTATTATTATTATTAAGAATTTCCACCTCCTCCCCAACCCCAATTGCCTCCCCCATCCCCCCACTTCACCTCGCCCTCCCTCTCCAGTCCAAAGAGCAGTCAGGGTTCTCTGCCCTGTGTGAAGTCCAAGGTCCTCCCCCCTCCATCCAGGTATAGGAAGGTGAGCATTCAAACAGACTAGTTTGTAAGCAGACACCATGAAGAGGCTAAGGACTACTGATAAACCAGGGCACAGAAGGTAACTAGATAAAGGAGCAAATCAGCAGACACTGACAGTGAATGCAGAATACATAAGGAATTCATACAACTCAGTAAGAAAGTAGGAGAAGTAGGTTTAAACCAAGAGAAGGTCAAATGCAGAACATGTAATGGGAAGGTGTTAATCTCATTAGTCATCAGGGAAATACAAACTAAAATTATACTGAGATACTGGAGCAACCAGAGGAACTTGACAAAGCAAAGGATGTTCTTATTACCCCAGTCTCTTTGCTTTAAATGACCAGATTGCAGAATACTCCCCTGTTGCAATTCGATCCTTAAATCCAGCTTTGTGAAGTGGTTTCCTGATGGTGCCTCAGATATGAGTTTACCTCCCTCCCTCCTCACCTTACTACAAAGTCTCTGTCAGAAGCAGCTCTGTTTGCCTACCATAAGGCAGATTTGAAATTCAACAGTCCTCAGCCACCTTTACCAGCTTGACAGTCCTTGGAGTAGTGATTTTGCTAAGTGAATTTAGAAATAAAAATAATCTGATTGATATGGGCTCCTTTGCAACTTGTCTAGGGTGCCAAAATAGATTTGCCTTAGTGGTAAAACAAGATCTGTCAGTTTGGAGACTTGGACTGACTGAGTCTATTAAAAGCAGAAGTCCAAAGGGGCACTATTTAGAAGATCAAACGAGAGGACGGCAATGAGCGATATCCTCAAACTGAGAAACCCCACCACTAAGTGAGCTCTACTAAGGCAGATGGAAAGAAGATACCTTTATTTACAAAACAAAACACTATTTCTTCAGTTCTTCTAAGTAAGTGATTCTCAAGGGGAGGTCCCTTGCCCCAAAGCTCTTGGGATCTTGTTCTGAGGTAAATTTTCATCTCTTATCTTCCACTAGCAAAATCAGATACCCCAGAAATGACACCCAGCCACCTGTGATTTAGGAAACCCTCCAGATCAACCTGGGCATAAGAGAATTGGAGGACCCTCATTGTAGCAATTCTACACTTCAGTGAAAGGGCTAGTTATTGCAGTTTATACTTCATGTTATTCGGTTTCAGCCATATATATATATATATATATATATGTATGTATATATATATGTATATATATACATACATATATATATATAAAGAAAAATAATGAATATGTTTCAGAAATTCTCAAGGCTGGGCTGAAAGGACTGAAATATAAAGTCACTATAGTAAAATGCTAAAAACACTGCACCAGCTGCATTCCCAGGCATTATGATTTAATTGGTCTTTGTAAGGTACCCAGAATTGTTTTTGATTATAGTGGTATTGTCTTCATCTGTAAAGGCTGTTGCTGACAAAATATTATGGATAGTGATGTTAACAAGTGCTGGAAATTCATTCTTTACAGTTCAAGCATCTGAAAAACCAAGATCGTGGGTCAGAACAGTTGGATTCTAGCTTTGCGATTCACAGACAGCATCTTGGAGTAGAGTAGAGAGACATCTCTGGTACCTTTTATAAAGGCAGTACTACATTTACAAGGGCTCTGCTCTTATCATTTGTCCACCTCCACTAGGCCCTACCTTCTAATAGTTGCTATGAGACAACGGTCTTGTACTCTATAAAGATTTGTCACTTGTACTGGTTTACAAAAATTCTTATTGACCAGTAGCCAGGCAGGAATTTGAGGCAGGGTGACCAGAACAGGATAATTTGGGGAAGAAGAAAGGCTCAGTCTGCATTTGTCACCTAAACACAGAGGAAGAAAGATGAGAATGCCTCGCTTATAAAGGTACCAAGCCAGGTAACTAATACAGACAAGAATTATGGGTTACTTTAAGATATAAGGGTTAATAAGAAGCCTGAGATAATAGATCCCTGTGTGTTTTTTTGGGACTGAACTGCTGTGGGACCAGGCAGGACCAAAACCTCTATCAACAAATAGTGTCACATTTGAAGTTAGATTTCATTCTATAAGAGTATACCATTTGCTACTCTTGATTCTAGCAACCTAAAGCCAGGGTTGTAGAGTTACAGTTCAGACCACAGAACCCTTCATATCTGCTGATATAGTAACTTCTATTCAGAATTATTGTTCCCTAGTCTACCTGTATTCAGCCTTCTATTAAGCTTCCTATCTAATCATTGTCTTTTAGTATGTGGTTTGACCCTTGTGAATCAACATTTAAAAAAAATATTTGTTGATTGCCATTATTATAACCAATGTGAGATATAAAAATAAAGAATAGAAATTGCCCCTAAAGAGCTCATGACATTATCTTCTTATCTTTTTCTTCAAACATTTAGTAATTGTGAATAGATGTATAATTAGGACTCTGGGGTCATAACATTATGAGATTGAATGACAGTCATATAGTTCATGAATAAAGTCATCTTGATGATGCAATTCAGCTACTGGGTGTTTCTTGATTCCCTCCAGCAGAAAAAGGAACCACACTGTCAGCTGATACTAAGTAACTGTGAGGCTTAAGTGAGGGTACAAAGGAGGTGCTCAACAGTGCCCAAACCCATGTAAGCTTTCTCTATGTAGCTTCTTATTAATTACTTTTGTTGTTATGACTAAATGTCAGGTAAGGAGAACCCTATTGGAAGAGGGGATTATTTTGTCTTATACCTTGAGGTGATGCAGACCATTGTGGAGTGGAAAACACAGCAGTATGCCTCCCCATAATGGTAGGAATATACAGCTGAGGTTCCTCACTCCCTCACATCTTGACAAAACAAGAAGCAAAGCAAAGACAGGAAGTGAAAACAGGGTTATAAAACATTAAGGCTTGTCTGCAAATGATGTGGGATTTCCCTCTGTATACTTTGAATATGTTTTATTACCATTGGTTATTAAAGAAGCTGTTTCAGCCAATGGCTTAATAGAGTAAAACCAGGCGGAAAATCCAAATAGAGATATAGAGAGAAAGTAGATAGAGTCAAGGAGATTCCACATAGCTGCCAAAAGAGAATGATGCCAGCCGCCTGCCAGAAGCTTATTGATAGGTCACAGGCTTGTGGTAATTCACAGATTAATACAAATGTGTTAATTTAAGATGTAAGAGTTAGCTAGAAATATGCATAAGTTATTTGGCAAAAAGTGCTACAGTTTTTGTGTGATAAATCAGGTCAGGGCAGCTGGGAAATGACAGAGCCATCTCCACTTATAAAATGTTACCCAACATGGGTCAACTACATCCACATAAAACCTGAAAGAGTTTGGGAAGGAACTCTAGACACACACACACACACACACACACACACACACACACACGATTTTAAAAGCATGGCTTCATGGTAGCAACAAGCAACATTTTCTCAGGTGGGCTCTGTTTGCTAAAAGCAAGCAGAGGCATGATTCCTTTAAGAGAAGTCTTCCTTGACCCAACAATTTAAGAAGGCTTCCTGGTTCATGCTAGTTGCACAAACAGCTCTCACTCTTTCAGGAGGCCAAGCACTTGAATGGGGTTTGTTGGCAGTGTGCTGCAAGTTACTTGGTGTTAGCAAGTTCCAACAGCTTACCAGAGTTGAGGTGGTGAGCAGGTTCCCACATGGCAGTCGCAGAGCTGGTGGTAAAGGTACCTCCACCATACTGAAAGGTTGAGAGAGGCAGAGCCAGCATCCAGGACCACTGCACCCAAGCTGCTTACTATTTTAAAAGTGTTTCTGGTCAGAAAAGTATTGCAGATATGCAATAAAGACAGATTCAGAACAAATAAATCTCTGAATGGGTCACAGTGTGCTTAAACAATGTATGTAGGCTTGAGAGAAAGAGAGAAGAAAAAGAATATAGGCAGTTTTAAAAAAAATAGTTAAAAAAACCAAAGTCTTTAAAGAGAGAGCACAGTCATAGATTAAAGGAGTAAGGAAAAATAGGCCACATGAAGATGGAATATACACAGAGTCTGTATTATGTATACTGTGTGTTTTCTTTGAATTTTTTGACTGTGAATGAGCTAAGTACAGAGAGACTTTTCATTGTTCGGGCTGCTAAGCTAAACCAACATATATATTTTAAAGGTATCTTGACTTCAAAGTTTGGGTCTAAGGATATGTTGCTTTGAAAAAGAGGTTCTACTTTTGTTTCTACAGAGGATAGAAAGCTGTGGATTCCTTACTGGCTAATATGTTTAATAAAACAATAACCCTTGAAGTAATGGCTCAGATGGTCCAAGATCCATGAGAGCTTCAGAACTTCTGTCTGAGATAGACCTACCACACAGTATAACCCTTGAAAGACCTAATTAACAGTGCCCCCAATCAGCAGAAAGTAGTCTAGATAGCAATGCCCAAATTCCCTAAATGATTGTTTATAAATGTTTTTGACATTTAAAGGGGGTATGCTATAGATATTAATACTTGCATTGGTATTGATCTTGATTTATTGATACAAATTTAAGGTCAATTTTGTTATATGTATATTTCTGCTCTAAGTTAAGGTATTGTGTTTGTGCAGCTCATTTAAAAATACAATATATAGCTGGGGTCATCCACAGGATGTAGTATTTGTATGATCTTAGGTACAACATAAAGACCTTCTAATAAAAAGACTTTCTTTTTTCTTTTTTTTCTTTTCTTTTCTTTTTTTGGGACAGGGTTTCTCTGGGTAGCTTTGGAGCCTGTCCTGAAACTAGCTCTTGTAGACTAGGTTGGCCTAAAACTCACAGAGATCCTCCTGCTTCTGCCTCCCGATTGCTAAGATTAAAGGTGTGCACAACCACCACATGGCTAACAAATGCTTTTTAAATACAAGAATTTGATAACATAAGCCCAAATAAATCAGAGTTTCCTGTGGTTTGAGTACCATACATCTGATCTTACATGAAGTCAATAGTTGAGTTGTAATTGAGGTTGAGAAGAAAGTTGGGTTAGGAAAATATTAATTTGGACATAAATAATTGTGTGTCCAAAGGAAAAAGGCTTTCCTTGCCCATTTTTAGCCTTCACTGATGACTGGTTTTTATCAATTAGACCTGTGTCATTGTAATCAGACAAGTAGCTTGAAAGAAGGAAAGATTTATTCTCACTAATGGTTTCAGAGGATTGCTTGTCTCTAAACAATGCATCATGTTGTTCAAGTATGTGGCAGTGGCAGTTTATTTCATTATGGATAGAAAGCAGAGAATGAGGAGGGGCCTAAGGACCAGTAAGAGCCCTCAAAGGTATGTGCATCATTTTACTATATCAAAATACTTGACAATAGAAATTTAGGGTAGGTGGGGCTTATTTTGGCTTACAGATCAACAAGATACATTCCATCACGGTGGGGAAGGTTTAGAGGCAGAAACAGAAGGCTAGTGATCACGATTTGTTCAGAGTCAAGAAGCCAGGTGTGAAATGCTTGTACTCAACTTTCTTCCCTTGTCTGTTTTATTCAGTTCTAAACTTCAAGCCATGTAATGATGCCACCTACATTTAGGATATAGCTTCCTCCTTCAAATAACCCAAAATAGATAACCTCTCACAGATATTCTCAGAGATTTGCTTTATGTTGTTCTATTTGGTTTTGTCAACTTTACACAAGCTGGTGTCAACTGGGAAGAGGGCATCTCAATCGAGAAAGTGCACCCATCAGAATGGCTTGTAGGTAGATGTGTGGGACATTTTCCTTGATTAATGATTGACATGGGAGGGCCCAACCCACTATAAATTGAGCCACTTTTGTGATGTGGGAAGTCCTTCTGTATATGTGTTGTTATTAATGGTTAATGAAAAAAGGAAGCTACTTTGGCCTGTAATAGGGCAGAGTAGAGCTAAGTGGGAAAACTAAACTGAATGCTGGGAGAAAGAAGGCAGTTAGTGAGACGCCATGTAGCTGCCAGAGGAGAAAGACACAAGCTGCCACCTGGAACCTTGCAGGTAGGCCACAAACTTCATGGTAAAATATAAAATAACAGAAATGAGTTAACTGAAGATGTAAAAGCTAGCCGATAAGAAGCCAGAGTTAGGCCAGGTGTTGGTGGTGCACACCTTTAACCCCAGCACTTAGGAGGCAGAGGCAGGTGGATCTCTCTAAGTTTGAGGCCAGCATGGTCTACAAGAGCTAGTTCCAGGACAGGCTCCAAAGCTACAGAGAAACCCTGTCTTGGAAAAAAATCTAGAGCTAATAGGTCAAACTGTGATTTAATACAGTTTCAGTGTAGATACTTCACTGGGCAGCTGGGAACAAATTAGCAGCATCCATCAACACTTCAGGGCTTGTGTTTCTGGGTAATACAAGATAGTGGGTTCAAGTAAGTCATGAGGAGCAACTCAATAAATAGTGTTCTTTCATGACCTCAGCTTCAGTTCTGGCCTCTAGGTGCCTTTCCCAGTGACAGATTGTAACAAGGATATGTGAATCAAATCAATCTCTGCCCCCACCATCCCTACCTCACTTGTTCTATGTTTTATAATAGTAATAATGAAGAACCTAGAACACTCAGTGGTTCTCAATCAAAGTGACAATGGAAGAAGAATCATCCCAGTGTGTCCCTTGTGACCTGCTTCCTTCTGTTAGTATTCATCTTCTAAAGTTTCCAGAACTTCCAAAAATATTGTGACCAAGTTGAGACCATGTGAACATCACCAGAAGCTTCTAGGAGGCATTTTGCATTTAAAGCATAACAACAGATTTTCTGTAGCTCTCCCCCAAGCCATTTCTTTTCCAAGGGTCCTCCTATATTTCACCACTCATATTGCTCTCAGTAGCTGAACCAAGTTTGCCCTTGAGGAAATATCTCTTCTTCCTTCAGCCCAAGACAAACTTGACCCTCAATCTGATATCAATCTCCTTTCCTCCTATCACCAAAAAATAAATCCTCCTGATTGATGTTCAGAAAACATATCACTTTCCTCTAAAAGTGTTTAAACTCTAGCAAACCATTAAAACTCCCCTCTCCTTAATGTCTTCTAATCCGAGAACCATAGTAGTCATTCTTTTGTCTCCTGTACTTGGAAACTGCAATATCCTTTAAGCCCATCTGTGAAACAACGAATTTAATTAAATTTGGAGATAAGTGCACATGATGCATAATTGAGGGGGAAAAACAGGATAAGCTTGCCTTAAGAAATGATAAGGAATTCTCGGTGGTGATGGGACTATACACATTGTGATTCTGTGCACTCCCAATGTACCTGCTATTTATGAGTCGCACCATCTTATCCCAGGCTTATTTCCTTGTATCTCTGCTAAATAGCTAATGGGCATTCCATGTGTTTGTTGGTTGGAAAAGTACTGGGGGAAGATGTACCGGCGTGAATAAATGCAGGCAAATCTTAAAGAATATATACAATTTTAATGATTAAATAAAACTTACAGAACCAAAGTTCCACGCAGCACAGGAGGTAGGAAAGCAAGAAGAGCATGCAGCCTCAGAGTGCTCCATTTATCCGTAAACAACCGCCCCAGGCAAACCCGCCCTAAAGGGGCTGGCTAAACCCTACAGGAAGAATTAAAGGAATTATCCTAAATGCATTAAGAATATTTGAATGTCATCTAAAGCCTTGCATGACTCAACCAGAAGCCAATATTTTTCTTGCTTCTCAAAGCTCACTTAGAAATATATTATGAAACACGTTGGAGTTTCTTAACTAGTAATTGGTCAGGTGTGTGTTTAAAATACCCTTATTTGATCTCCTAGGTAAGTTAGTTGTGTTTTCTACATAGGAAGGAGTTTTGAATGTCATGCTTTTTGTTAAATCATCAGTTCACTCTATGGTATCTTCCTCAGTGAACATTAGAGTCATTCTGGAAATCTGCTACTGACAGTTCTACTGAAATAAAAATAACTGGTCTGAACAGATTCTTACTGATTAAATATAGTGGCCCTCCCATATTTAACATTTTATCCCAATATACCTGTACTGAGGTAGCTGCTACTGGCTACACTCCAGCTCCAACTTTCATTTTGATGCCTCCATGTAAAAACCTCCACCCCTGCTAGCCACCCACACTCCTATGGAAGAAGTAGCAGACCTGATAACATTATGCCTGGTCCTTGTTAATTTTTAGACAATCAGTCACATCATGCCCAGCAAGCCATCTGTCACTTTTCCCCATAGAAGGAATTCATACCTGTGGGTCACTGAGTGACATATTCCAGACCCTTAGTGATTAAATACACCAAGCTGATAACTATGCCTTTACAGTGCCAACAAAAGCAGAATGACTAAGTTCAAAAATTTGGAAAGCATTTTGCCCCAGGTTCTCATCCCTAACATTGCCAACCAATGTTTTCTAGTCTGTAATGTGGAAATAGAAGTTGGAAATCTTTTTAGAGGTGTGGCTATAGTTAAGGATGCTTATAAAGAGTTTAGTCATACACTGACTGGTGCACACGGTTTTGTTTGCTTGTTTGGTTTTTTGTTTGTTTGTTTGTTTAGTTTTGTTTTGTTTTTGTGAACCAGTGAATCTTATTGGTGTTACTTATAGGAGTATGGCAAAGGGGATTGTTTTGGGAAAAGAAATAGCTCAAAGATAGCTGCATTACCAAAGCACACCCCAGCATAGATGACAGTTTACAAAACTTTGGAAACCTGAATCATGCTATGCGGTCTTCAGGAAGCCCCACAGATATGAGAGTGCCCTTTCCAGATGCCTCAGGTTTCCTAAACTTCTAGGCAACACAGCTGGTTTCTAGATTTCCAGGCAGCTGGTCTTGTCTGAAACACTTTTTGCAGTTTAGTTTCCTCCATCTGAAAGGAACTCTTGCCTTTTATAGTTTACTCCAGCAGGAGACTGCCTAGTGAATCTGGTCAGTTTCAGGGACTTCCTGGAGCTGTTTTGAGTTGGTACATTCCTGTTTAAGGAGCTTCCTGGAGGACAGAGTGTTGTGATCTCAGAAGAAATAGTTATACAACAGGAATAAGCTCCCCCCCACCACCAGCAAGCAGGGAGACGTGAGGGGACAAATACTCTTCTTCCTGCATCTTTATTCTTTTTCCAGTTTGAATTCCCTTGATCTTTTGTTGTCTTATTGCTCTATCTAGAACTTCAAATACTACATTGAATAGATATGCAGAGAGTGGACAACCTTGACTTGTTCCTGATTTCAATGAGATCAATTTGGATTTCCCTACCTTTAGTTTGATGTTGGCTGTTGCCTTGCTGTATATTTCCTTTATTGTGTTTAGGTATGTCCTTATATACCTGCTCTTTCCAAGATGTTTATCATGAAGGGGTGGAATAAAGGCTTGTCTTCAGAACCTGAAGTTGTGTTGTGTGTTAATCCCAATGTTTCTCGCTCAGAAGAACTATAGTTGCCATGTTGGCGTGGCAACCCATTGATGATTTAGGTGAGCATTGTTAAATTTCTGTGTGTTTGTGGGATTTCTGAAATTAGTGTTGGTGTTGAATTGTAACTTTAAGTCATGGTGATCCAATAAGATAAATGGGGTTATTCAATTTTTTTTTCATCTGTTGAGGTTTGTTTTGTTACTGAGTATGTGATCAATTTTTGAGAAGGTTCTGTGGGGTGCTGAGAAGATATTATTTTATCTTTAAATAGAATGTTTTATCTTTTAAGCACATTTGAGTCATAACATCTGCTACTTCTCTTATTTCTCTATTCAGTTTTTGTCTGGCAAACCTTTCCAGTGGTGAGAGTGAGATATTAAAGTCTCCCACTATTAGTGTGTGTGGCTTAATGTATGATTTAAGCTTTAGTAGTGTTTCTTTTACATATCAGTGTACCCTTATAATTGGGGCATAGATGTTTGGTATTGAAATAGCCCCTTGATGAATTTTTTCCATGAAAATATTAAATGTCCTTCTTTGTCTATTTTTATTGATCTTAGTTTGGAGTCTATTTTGTTAGATATTAGGATAACTACTACAGATTTTTTTAGGTTCATTTGATTGAAGAATTTTCTCAACCCTTTGCTCTGAAGTGATATCTCTTAAACGTTGAGGTGTGTTTCTTTTATGCAGCAGAAGGATGAATTCTGTTTTTTGTATCCAATCTGTTAGCCTGTGCCTTTTTTATAGGTGAGTTGAGAACATTCACATTAAGGGATATTAATGACCAGTGATTGCTAGTTTCTGTCATTTTCATTTTTATTGTACGTGATGTTATTGCATGTGCTTTTCTCTTTTTTGAGGTTTGCTGCTGTCTACTGTCTGTGTTTTTGTGGATGTAACTATATTCCTCGGGTTGGTGATTTCCTTCTAGTACTTTATGTAGGACTGGACTTGTGGCTAGGTATTCTTTAAATCTGATTCTGTCATGGAATATATTGTTTTCTCCATCAGTGGTGATTGAAAGTTTTGCTGGGTATAGTAGTCTGGCTGGCATCTGTGGTCTCTTAATTGTGCATAATGCTTGATAAGGACCTTTATTGTTTCCTTAAGAAGTCGTGTGTAATTCTGATAAGTCTGTCTTCACTTGTTACTTTATCTTTTTCCTTTGCAGCTTTTAATTTCTTTTCTTTATTCTGTATGTTTAGTGTTTTGTTTATTATGTGGAATGGGGACTTTTTTTTTAGTCCAGTCTGTTTGGAGTTCTGTAAGCTTCTTGTACCTTCATAGGCATATCCTTCTTTAGGTTGGGAAAGTTTTCTTCTATAATTTTGCTGAATATATTTTCTGTGCCTTTAAGTTGGACTTCTTTTATTTCTATTATTAAGTTTGGTCTTTTCATGGTGTCCCATATCTCCCGGATATTTTGTGTCAACCTTTTGTTAGATTTAACATTTTTTGATGGATGAATCTATTTCCTCTATCATATTATCAACACCTGCGATTTTTTTCCATCTCTTGTATTCTGTTTGTGCTTGTATTTATGGTTCCTGATCATTTACCCATAATTTCGATTTCCAGAATTTTCTTAGCTTGTGTTTTCTTTATTATCTCTATTTCAGTTTTCAAATATTGAATCATTTCTTTCATCTGAAAGAAGTTTGATTGCTTGTTTTGTCTGTTTGTTTTCTTTAAGGGATTTGTTGATTTCTTCCCATTTTTGTTTGTCTTTTTCTCTACTTCTTTGAGGGAATTTTTCATTTTCTCTTTAAGGGCCTCAAACATTTTCCTAATGTTATTTTTAGGCCATATTCTTTTGCTTCATCTGTGTTGAGGTGTCTTACTTCTGTAGAGTCACTGGTTTTGGGTGATATTGTGTTGTTCTTTGTGTTGTTCAATGTGTTTTTAACTTGCTGTCTAGCCGATTTTTCCTCCAGTTGGTATAGTTGGAGTTGTGTCTACAGTAATCAGTTCTCCAGGAACCAATGAATCTTCGGCTCAGGTGTTCACTCCTCATAGTGGAGATGGGACCATGGTTCCAGTCACAACAGATGTTGTTCAGTGGCAGAGTGGAGGTGGGTCACAGGCAGGCAGGCCTTTCTTGCCTGCTGGCTCAGGCAGAGGTTGGGTGCAGACAGGTGACTGGCCTTTCCTTGCCTGCTGGCCACAATTGGGTTCTTATGTGATCTTGTATTTGTGCTAATTTTTTAATTCTGCTTAGTCATTTAGTATTTCTCATAAAACTTTTATAGAGTGAATCCAATCTTCTAATCAACTGAAATTCATTGAATACCATTTTAATAACCTTTTATTGATAGATTCTTTTGCTTTTAAAAGGAAATTAAGACACTCCACTATATAAGCCATTTCTGTTGTGAAATGGATTTACAACACTTCCACTTCTTCAGATAATTAAAACAGAGGTTTCGGTCTTTAACAGGTGGATTCTAATATAATCTACACTCATTAAGTGTAGAAATTAAAAGTATCACTCATTGTCTCCCCTGTGAAGGTAGTCTAATTTGAGGTATGTTTTTCTGTAGCAATTGGATTATATTATTAATATTTCTCAAGCTTAATATATTATTGAAAAGCCACAGTTTATGAGGCTAGGGAGATGGTTTCGGAGTAATGAACAGTTGTTTCTTTTGCTGAGGATAAGATTAAGCTCCCAATACCCTGTGACTGTTCATAAACATCTGTAACTTTGATTCTAACACACTTGTCTGGCCCCTCCCTAAAGGCACCAGGCACCCATGTGCACTTACATAAGCATCATATACATTAAGTAAAATAAATAAACCTTTTTAATAGGGAAGCCTTTTTTATATACATGCAACATAATTTTGTGTGAATGTGAAATGGAATCAAAGGGAAGAGGGGGAATGATCTTAGCCTTTACCCTATGAAGGGAATAGGGAGTAGAGAAAAAGGGAAAGGCAACAGAGGTAGGAGAAAAAACAACCAGAAAGGCAGTTCAGTGTTTTGATGTCCCATGTGTAGCATCAGGGATGCCTAACTAGAATTCTTCAGGTCCCATAGCTCCCGAGGAAAGAACATATGCCGATTTCATCAGAAATATTCCTTCCCTCAGACTTGATCCAAGGAAGGCCATTAGTTTGCACTTTTAAGTTAAGTATTTGGGCCCTCAGAAGATTCCTAGATGTTGCTGTCCCAGAACAAGACAAGATACATGGAATATGGGTGTAATAAAAGATACATTCAGTTGTACCTACCTAAAAGCAAACACATTAACTATTGATTACCTAAGCAATAGATGAAGCCAGAAACAAAAAACCTGCAGGCAATAAAGCATAGAGAACACAGGAAAGTGCTTTCTTGAAAGCTTAAGTACATGAGTTCAAGGATCTATATTAAAAATATGATTTGGTGGCTGTCAATCTACAAGCATACTCTCATAAACCTTTTGAAAATCACAGTCAGTGTGGAGATTCTTTGTTTCATTTCAGTTTCTCAACATGTGTTCTTTCCTTCCAGGTGACAAGACTTTTGTATATGCATTGTCCCATTTACTCTTCACAGTTCTGTTGTGCTGTAAGCAGAAAGAATAGGATTTTGGTTTAAGGATAACTAATTTAAAGTTAGAAGAGTTTATATTAAGCAAGGAGAAGCTGTCACAAAGAAAGGAAACATACAGAAGATATGTACATACATTATGGTATTTGAGATGATGGGATTATTTAATTGTGTTTCTGCTCCGTTAAGTAAACTAGATAAAAGAAGGAATACACTTAGCATTTCCATATGAGATAACTGCCCATACACAGTAAGCTACTTTTAGTGGGGTTGAATTTGAACATGCCATCTGAAAACGTCATTGAATAACAGATGTTCAAGACAAATACTATCAAGTGAAGGACACTTATCCTATCTGAGAACCATTCTAGGCTATTACTGAAAAAGTCATAGAAGTACCTTCTCATCTGTAAACATGACCATTCTCATTTAGTCTTATTCCTAATTAAGCCCCATGTGTATTTAACAGCTGGATCTCTAGAGGGGAAATGTTAAGTTGTAACTGGAGAGACTATGACCATTTTTATTAGTTCTTTATGATTTTTGTGCAATGTGTTTTAAATATATCCACCTCCCCTCATCCAATGCCTCACAAATCTACTCCATTTCTTTACCCATTTAATTTTGTGTCTTCTCTCTGTTTTTTAACCTGTCAAGTCTAATTTATATGTTCTTGAACATGTGGCCTTCCACTCGAGTGTGGTTCACTCAACAGGGGTTACGCTTTTAGAGAAAACTGACTCTCTCTCTTTCTTTCTCTGAACAACTATCAAATAACCACTAGCTTATCAGATAAGCATGAAACTTCATGCCTCTCTCTTCTCTCCATGCTAGGATGTAATCTGGCTTGAACTTTTACAGGTCTTATGTGTCTTGTCACTACTGGCATGAGTTCCTATGTGCAGCCGCCTAGCACTGTCTGGAAGATACACCGTTTCCTTGAAGTCATCCAATGCTGCTGGCATTTACACTCCTTCCACCCCCTCATCTATAATGATTCTTGAATCTTGGGAAGAGGGACTGTCGTATAGATGGTCCATTTAGAAATGAGAACTCTACAATCTGTTTCCCTCTTTATTTTGAACAATGTGGGTTTCTGTTCTAATCATTATTTTCTACTTAACACAGGTCCAAGAGTGCCCTGGCCAGCTTATCTTTAAGTGAGAAGGAAATCATCCATGTCCCTGCCATTGAAGTTCCTTTCTATTCAAGTGTTCTTAGCTTTCACAGAAAGAAAGGTGGGAAAATGAATAAAGGTGTAGAGCTAGGCCTGGGTGTAATATTTGTCTCTTTCATTGATATTCTACTGTTCATTGTCAATGCAAACACTTCTGCCAAGAGAAAGAGAGCTAAAAAATTTAGTCTTCCTGGGCCCTGGGAGGACAGCCTAGCATTGTTAGGTCAACAAGTTGCACACTCTGTGTCACATCCCTGACAGGTATTTTTGTTCCTACTCTTGCCTCCTCAAGTCTATTCTCAAATCAGCAGCAATTAAAGTGTTTTATGTCAAGCAAACTACAAAACAAATTATATACTATTTTGTTCCTAGTTACCAAATGGCTTCCTCACTTAATCTACAAACAAAATGGTATGTGCACAATTGTTAGGAAGACTTGCCTCCCTTTCCTTCTGTGACCTCACTACCCATTGCCCTTCCTACGATCATTTTTTAAGTAATGATGTTGCAGTCCCTGCTACTGTCTGCAGGCCATGTGTGCTGTGGTTTTTTACTCTTCCCACTGCTGCATACTGTTCACCCAGACCTTTACCTGACTAGCACCGTTTCCTCTTTCCTTCTCTAAATAGTTCTTCAATGTCACTTTTCTTGTCTACCTATTTAAAATATCAATACTCTTGAACAGTTTCCTTCACCTGTCTTGTCTTCTTTATCTCCTTCCTAGCTTCATTCTTCTTCACAAGATTTTGAACTATTTAATTTACATGTTACTACCCTTCATGCTATTATTGTCTTCTAAACTGCAATTTAAAGGAGTCCATTTGTGCTTTATCAGTTTTATCTCCAGACCTACATCTATGCCTAAATGTCAGGGGTATTCAAGAAATTATTTGTTAGTGACTGAATAAATAATAAGTAAAATCAACTTTTTTTTAACTTAGTGATCTGTTTGGACATTATTAAGTGTTTAAAGATTTTGTCTTTATCAAATGATTCGCAAGTGAAGACAGATGATGTAATTATAGCTATAGTAAAATAGCACCAGGCACTGATCCAAATTTCTCTCTTTGAATTATGTTATTAAATCCTTATAACACCTTAATAACATATGTGCTATTATTCTCTTGTGTTATGTAGGACAGAAAAGTCATTCACCCTTGGATACTTACCTGCTAAGAAAGTAAGAAGGGTTTCAGCCTAGGAAGTCTGACCCCAAAATAAAGAAAACCAGTCTTCAAAGTCAAAATGTTTTAGAGTAAAGGCTTACTTTAAAATTTGTCTATTTATTTATTTATTCATTTTGTGTGTGTGTGTGTGTGTGTGTGTGTGTGTGTGTGTGGTGTAAGATAGAGACAGAGATAGAGAGGGAGAGCACAAAATCTCTCAGGGGTTGATTCTCTCTTGCTACATTGTGGGATCCAGAAATCAAACGTAAATCACAGGCTTATACACAAATATCTCTCCCCATGAACCATCTTTCTGGCCCAAGCGTGACTTAAAAGAAAGTATGTTCCATCAGCAAGCAGCTACAGGATCTTGAATACACTTGTGCCTTTTTGACTCCTTTTGTTTTCATCTGCAGAGGTGATATAGATAGCAGGTCACTGTGGGAATGGCTTCTGTCTTAAAAACTGATGTGGAAACACCTTGCCTGGGGACAAACAAGCAGTAAATAGAAGAGCCACAAGTCTAAGCCTCATCTCTTCAGTTCTCTCTGGGGCTTCTTCTATATTCTGCATGATCTGTCATGAAGAATGTATCAGATAAGTAAAGGCATGGAATGGCTGAGTAGCACCATGAATATATGTCTAATGCATTTTAAGTTTGGCAAATATGAGGGCAAATGGTCTTTTACTTGCCTGACTACAGTCATTGATAATGTGTAGATGATACTGGGGTGAGAGTTTCTCACATCTAGCATGCCATGAAGGTCACGATGGCAGGCCTTTATAAACTAGAGCCTCTAATAAGACACTCCACTGAGAGTTAGACAGGGTCAAAATGGATTGTCTAATATTTTACATGTCTCAAGTTCCCAACCTTTTCTCTGAGTGTAAAGACACGGGTGACTCCTGAAATGGCAGAGAGCTTGTCCTCTTTGATCACAAAGCCAATGAAGATGAGGAAAGCTGAATATTCTTCATATTTATGATGCAACTGGACCAGAATTCTCAATAAATCCACTATACAATTGAGGAAACGGAAGCATGAAGTATTTTGCCTGGAGTCATCAGTTGAACCAAGATCTGAGTGACTCCCAGAAGAACTTCATCATGGCCACCACATAGGCCAGTATGACTACGTTCCTGTGCAGCTGGGAGGAGATGGAAAGACTTATGGAAGAAACTAATGTTATTGAATGTGACCATAGGACATGCTTCTCCACATAACAATGCTTATCTGTTCCTTTATTTATTAGATGCCCTAAAACTGATCCTGTTTGAAAACAGTTCAGTAACTATGTGGACTAAATAAGAAAAGAACAATAGCAAACAGCAACAAAAAACCAAAAACCATGATGACTTCTGACATTATGTAAACAGAACCCAACATATTGATTATTCTTTGGTAATATTTTAAATAACTCTTTTTTCCAGATACTGAGCATCTTATTTCAGAAAACATATATACAGGTAAATGTGAGTTCTGGATTCTAAATGAAAACACGAAATTGTTACATTTGGAGACTGCTTTTGACAGCCAACCACACACTCAGATTCATCTTTCCATGTGTTCCTAATACCTGATATATAGCTATGTATTGAGTTCCTGGGAGGAGTAACAGAATCTCTTCCAGTATTATGATGGAATGATTATCCTTACTATATTGTATTCACAATTAGTGAGTAAATGTTAGGTGAATTCTTAAATGGACAGTTACATAATAGGTAGATGGGTGAGTGGATGATGGATGGATGGATCTATGGATGGTCACATGAGTTAATGAATGTACAGATAAATGGATGTATCAATAAATGAGTGGATAGACACATCAATCGGAGAATATATAGGTGGATGAGAAATGATCTATAAGGAACATAAGAATGGTAAACAACCATTCCTAATACAAAGTCTCTGCTTAGCATGCTTTTTAAAAATAACAGACAGTGCTTCTCATTTCTATCCTCCAGTTTCTCACTTGTAAGATGCCATGATTCCATTGGATTCAAAATACAAAACCATGCAATGGCAGTTATGGATAACAGATAAGGAAAGGGCATCAATGATATTTATTAAATTAATATTATCCAGTGGTTGACTATAGACTACACTTCTGTTTTCTTTTGGAGAAGCGTTGACAGCTGATCATTTGTTTCAATATTACAGGCTCATTTTCAAGAAGCAGGAAGAGCCAGAGTTGATGAAAAAGTGAATGCTTGATTCTAGGAGAGGTGGGTTTGGCTGTCACCCTTGAGGCCAGTACAGTGACACTGAAGAGCCAGAGTGGTGTTCATAGATGAAAGTTTACAAACTCTGTCTCAGATACTAGTTACAGTTGCTTTGGCAGTGAGTACGGACAGAGGGTAACAATCAAAGATCCCCTCAAATGCAACAATCTGTGTAAAGGACTGAGCATGTTATCTGGCTCGTAATAAGTGGGGTGCTATCGACATCATTGCCATCATCATTTCTCATCAGAAATTTAGAAAGTATGTACTACAGTTAGGAGTAGGCTATCCTCTGAAGTCCCATGTGTTAGAGGGTGGTGGTGAGATATATATGTGCGTGTGTGTGTGTGTGTGTTACTATAGGTAATAAACACACACATATGGATGTGATAGAAACTTCAATGTGAGCCTAGTGTAAAGGCTTTGTGTTCTTGGGCAAATACCCTGGAAGGTACATCTGTTCCTGTTTTTCACATCTTAGCTAGAAATGGATGGTTTAACTATATTGCATACTCCTAGACTTACACCTCCAAAATAATAAATAAATCAGAACTTTTCTCTTTAAATGTTGTCTGCCACATGTATTTATTACAGAAATGGAATTATAATTACAGCTGATAAAGTGTTTATCATCTCCTAGCACTATCCTCACAGATTTCTACAGAATAGTCAACTTAAAACAACATGAATGTTTTCATTTACAAGTCTGGGCCTTGAAGTAAAAATCAAGTATTATTAGGGCTAGACTTCCTTGGAAAGCTAGAAGGAAAGATTCTTACACCCTTCTTCCTGGCTTTTAGGGGTTACTGTAAACCCTTGACATTCATTAGCTCATGTCAGCATCATGCCAATTTCTGCCTCTGTTTTTACATAGTATTTATTGTCTAGCTCACTCTGTGTCTATCTGTCTATCTTCTTGGATTTCCTATAAAGAAAAGAGCCATTGGAAGGTGGTCAGTTACATTTGAAAAAAAAAAAAAAACTGCTTACCGATAAGGAAATGAGTCATATTCTCATGTTCTAGGTGGACTTGAGATTGGATGTCTGGACACTGCTCCACTCAGGACAGGGAATTCTAGCTCCGGCTGTAACCTCTTTGTCTCTCTCCAATGTTTTATTCATGCTCACGCTACATGACTTTCATAGTAGGTCATCTCCTCCTAGGACTTTCTTGAACTCTTTAGAGTTTAAGAATCCACTGCCAGTCTTTTAACTGTAGAGATTTAATTTTTAGAATAAGGAGTTAAAAGCTAATCCAGAGATCTATCTCCTCCAGCTACTTGACTCTACAGTGACTGCTTCCTCACCCCAAGTATCTGTGAGTGTTCATAGGGACATTCATCTGAGGAGTGTTGATAGCACGTGAAAGGAACAAGGTTGCAAATACTGGGTAAGCATTTTCAGTGGGTTGATAAATGTGTGAAACTGTGATGGCAGGTGCAGGAGAAAGTGCCAATTAAAAATTAGCTGTCGTGCACATTTACAGCTTGTGTTGTCGACTCCAGCATTTTGCTGTTGCTTATTAAGGCAGGAGTTGGCAGCTGAATGTCCTCTTCTAGATTCATCTACAGGTCAGAAAATAATTGTACACAACTATTGGAATCCGTTCAAGCTGTCTAATGAGTTTCTTAGCTATATGGGTGATGTAAGTCAACCTCTTGGGGTTGTTACAAAATTAAAAAAATAAGATAAAATGCCTTTTCATTTGGCATATGACTTCTGATAGTAATCAAGAATCATAGAAATGAAAGATTTACTGAAAGAGAAGCTAGAGTTTGCCTGGTCACTTTGGTTATACTTAAAACATGTGTTTCCACAATGACTATGTGCATCCATGCAATGTGAAACTGGAGCTCATTTCTTTTTTCTTTATTTTATTTATTTTTTTGGTGTTTTTAGGCAGTGTTTCTTTGTGGAACAGCTCTGGCTGTCCTAGAAATCACTTTGTAGACCAGACTGGTCTCAAACTCACAGAGATCTGCCTGCCTCTGCCTCCAGAGTGCTGGGATTAAAGACATGTACCACCACCATTCAGCCTAGAGCTCATTTCTCTAAAGATAATTCTGTGATATTTAGGAAGTGGAAGGCAGCTATGCTCACCACTGTACCACCAACAGAACATGTGCCCATGCACTGGAAGCTACTTCCCACTTTCTTTTCTATCAGGTTTAGTTTGGATGGATTTATATTGAGGTCTTTAATCCATTTGAACTTGAGTTTTGTGTATGGCGATAGTACGGATCTATTTTCATTCTTCTCCATGCTGACATCCAATTAAGCCAACACCATTTGTTGAAGATGTTTTCTTTTTTCTACTGTATAATTTTAGCTTTTTTGTAAAAAATCATGGGTGTGTGGATTAATATCCGGGTCTTTGATTTGATTCCATTGGTCAACCTGTCTGTTTTTATGCCAATACCAAGCTGTTTTCATTACTGTAGTTCTATAATAGAACTTGATGTCAGGGATGGTGATGCCTCCAAAATTTCCTTTGTTTTATAGGATTGTTTTGGATATCCTGGGTTTTTTGTTTTGCTTTTCTATATGAAGTTGATTATTTCAAGGTCTGTGAAGAATTATGCTGGAATTTTGATGGGAATTGCATTGAATCTATAGATTGCTTTTGGTTTCTATTGTTGTGAAGAGATACTATGACCATGGCAACTCTTATAAAGGGAAAACTTTTAATTGGGGTGACTTACATTTTCAGAGGTTTAGTCTATTATCATGATGGTGCAACGTGGTGGTGTGCAGGTAGACATGGTGCTGGAAACGTAACTGAGAGTCCTTAAATCTTGACTTTCAGGTAACAGGAACCAGTCTGAGACACTAGGCATTATCCACAGCTTATATGCTAAAGCCTGTCTCCACAGTGACTCACTTCCTCTAATAAGATCACACCTACTTCAGAAAAGCCATAGCTCCTAATAGTGCCATTTGCTTTGGAGGTCATTTTCTTTCAAATATCACAGACCCCAAATTCAAGTAGATTTGTGATAGACCTTGAACCTTATTTCTTTGTCAGTTATACAGGCTGGTTCTCCCACTCATTATGTCTAGAGTTCACAAAGTGCTTTAATTAGACATCTTGCTGATAGATGTTTCCTTTTCTTCTTCTCTTGTTTGGGCAGGGTTTTTGTCATCACTGCTGTTGTTTGTTTCTGTAGGTGTGGTCTTACATTGTAACCTATAAGTCACTATCTAGACCATGTGTGCAGGAGTGTGTGTGTGTGTGTGTTTCTATGTGTGTGTGTGTGTGTGTGTGGTCTTACATTGTAACCTATAAGTCACTATCTAGACCATGTGTGCAGGAGTGTGTGTACATATATATTTTATTTCAGTGACTTGATTCTTTTAATGTTCAAAACTCATTTCTTACTGATCCTTAACAAATGTGCTAAATAATGTTACTTTTTGGCCAAAGGCTTAGTTATGAAATATATATTTATAATGTTTAAGTTATACACTCAAAATAATGGTAATATGTGCACACCACTTGATCTCTCTGCTTAAACCCTGTATGTTTCAATAAATCTCTCTAAAACATACAGTATATGTATATATGTATGTATATGTGGGAGAAGGGGGAGGAGAGACAGATAGAGAAAGGTAAACAGAGAGAGAAAACAGAGTGACGACAAAATTGAACTTATCCGTCTGCCTCTTCTTCATAGGTGCCAAGGTTGGGGGCATGTGTTTACCACCATAATCAGCATAGACAGGACATTTAAAAGGAAACACCTCCCATCTTTTTTTT
>NW_004949099.1:21069430-21071298 GCF_000317375.1 Microtus ochrogaster | reverse complement strand
GATACTCACAGAAACAGTTGACCTGAGTTAATGGGAGCTCATTGACTCAGGCCTGACAGGGAAGGGGAAGGAGGGGGAAACCTACATAGGACCAAACTAAGCCCTCTGAATGTGGGTGACAATTGTGTGGTGGCTTGGACAGTTTGTGGGGCCACTAGCAGTGGAACCAAGATTTATCCCTAGCACATGAACTGGCTTTTTGGAGTCCATTCATTGGAGGAATACCTTGCTAAGCCTAGATATTGGGGAGGGGGGAAGGGGCATTGTTCCTTCCTCAAAGCGATGTGCCAGACTTTGTTGACTCTCCATGGAAAACCTTACCCTTTCTGAGGAGTAGATGGTGAGTAGGGTGGGGAAAGGTGTGGGGAGTGTGAGGAGGGAAGGGAGAAGGAAATAGAATTGGTATGTAAATGAGAAGAGATTGTTTTTTTAAAAAATGTACATAAAAAGAGATCTCAAAAAAATTGATAGCTTGTCCTCAGTCTGTCCATGGAAACATAGTTAAAGAAAAACCAAGCAAAAACCTTAAGTTAGCCATGCAAATACATTGTGATCTTTACAAAGATATTGCTTATTTATTGTTTTATTCTCAAACTACAAGTGCTGGAATCTATGAAAAGTTTAGAAAACCATAATGAATGCCTCAAAAGAGGGTCACATGCATGGAAAATGACCATTCACACATTACTCCCCACCATAAATCTTAAAACTCTACCTGCTGTTTCAGAATGTCTCGATTTCAGAAGGCATCAATTTTCTTCATTACCAACTATTTGGAATAAGCAAAAGTCAGGTCTAGTAATACATATATTATCTTATGTATCTTAGGAAGCAGAGAACAGTGGGGTTTTTTTATTTTATCAAGTCTTGAGTTTATGCTTGTGTGTTTCACCAAACTCTCATAATGTACCCCCTGCACCTTTGCTTGATTCAGGTCATTTTTTTAAGGTCTGCTAAACTCAAGTTCACTTTGAAAACATGGAAAGTATAATCTAATCACCGTGTAGTAGCACTTAGCAATCCATGCATTTAAGGATTCACAGGCCAAATCCACACAGTGGATACTTGTAACAATTAACTTCTTGTAGCTTCCTCTACTTCTCAGTGAGAGAATCATGCTTTTTATTAGAACAAACGTGATTTAGCAGATTCCAACCAACAGTAAAAGTAGAGGCAGACATATCTTTTTAATTAAAAATGACTATTTTCTCCTTGCTGGTATTCACTGGCTAAGTGTTGGTATTCTTAATGTACAAAATATTTCTGGATGCCACAGCAGCTCAGGATTTGGTTGTACCATAGGAACAAGCATCCCACAGCAGAGGCTTGTCTGTATATAAACCAACATCAATGACATGGTGGGAAAGTGAACATTTAGAAATCTTCTGGTTCTGGTGATTTGGTTTATTTATGCCTATGTTTAAGCAAATTAAAAGGTGTTGTCAATGAAAAATAAATGAGCTTATAACTTTTTGTAGTGTTTTTTAGATGTAAACTCATTCATTGTAAGGATTCTGAAGAATTCATTAATAATAAAGATTTTTGAGAATGGCTGATATATTTGTTTGTGTAGGGTAGGTAGAGGGATGGATGAATTGGCAAACATTGTTACTATGTACCAACCAGAATGCTAACTACATTAAATGTGTTATTGTGCTAATATCATTTTATACTTACAACAAGATTATAAAATAAATTATTTTCAATTTGCAGATTAAAAACTAACAAACCTTAGATAGTATTTTTCCCCAAAAGTGAGTAGTTAAGGTGCTAGAATTTAGATGTAAGCTGTGATACTCCTGAAGCCAACTTTTATTCATTTTGTTCAACATTTATTTTTCTCAGAGTTCACTAAGCACCTACTATGT
>NW_004949099.1:21039112-21068229 GCF_000317375.1 Microtus ochrogaster | reverse complement strand
TTTCTTCATCCATTCTTCCATTGAAGGGCCTCTAGGTTATTTCCAGGTTCTGGCTATTACAAATAATACTGCTCAGGAACCAATACTGAGACACAGCATGAAGGTAGGTATCAGTGTTGCCTGCATGGTTAGAGAAAACCTCTCTGAGCAGATGACATCGTAGCTGAGATATAAATGCAGGAGAGGATTAGCCTCAGTGAAGAACATCATAAGCAGTGTGAATCACTTACATAGAATGCAGGGACACAGAGAAGCTTACTAAGGGAAAAGGAGAAAGAAATGACCCAAGTTTGCAAAGACTTTAAAAAAAAATCAAAGAGAACTGTAGACAGAAGTTTCTTTTGCACCTGATTCTACAGCCATTTAGTTCCGAAGAAGCACACAGAGGTTTATATTAATTGCAAACTGTTTGGTATATTAGCTCAGGCTTATTATTACTTAGCTCTTACAACTTAAATTAATTTATAATTCTTATCTATGGTTAGCCATGTGGCCTGGTTCCTTTTCTCACTTAAGGCATTCTCATCTTGCTTCATCTATATCTGCTAGTGACTGTGTCTCTGCCTTTACTTTTCCCAGAATTCTCTTTGTCTTCTTGTTCTGCCTTTACTTTCTGGCTGGCTACTGACCAATCAGCATTCATTAAACCAATATGAGTGGCAAATCTTTACAGTATACAAAGCATTATCCCAAAGCAGAGAGCTATTTCAGATCAGCAGAGAGAATGAAATAAGGAAGGATGAAGGACATAGAGGTTTATCTTCACTCTCAGCATGATGCTTGGGTCTCTTTTGCTGAGTAGAGGTTCATGTAGAAGATCTTAAAGGAGGTAATGATTATTTAAGGTTCTCTCATTGCATTGATTTTGTGCTTTTTTTTTGTCTGTGATCAAATGCAAAGTGCCTCATTTATAGCTTAAATCCAAGAAAGACATTTTCTCAATACCATTTTATTTCATTTTGCTGGTAGATGTAGGGACTTCAGAAACTTGCCTAAATTAGCTTCTATCATATAGCCTGGGCTCAGGGCTAAGTTCAAGATCTGTATAGTTGGGAGGTTCCCCAAAGAACACCTTTAAAGAAAATCAAATAAGCAGGCCTAAAGTCAGCAAAGTATGGTAAAAAAAAAAATATATATATGGGCAGACTCAGCAAATCCAAGAACATATCCAAATCACTGTTTTTTTTGTTTGTTTGTTTGTTTTGGGGAGGGGGTGTTTGTTTAACCAGAAACCAGAATCCAGGAAAAAGTAAAAAAAGAAATCTCCATGGGGCACAAAAAAAGCTAGCTGAGACCACAGCCAAAGATGGATTTTATAAGGCTGTGGCAAAGGCTGGTTTCTGAACCCACCTTCTTAATAGGAGGGGCACCAAGCATTAGGTCTGAACAAATGAATTTTTACATTCTCAAAATAAAACTCAAATACAGATTGCCTTACTTTACACTCTCCATTAACAGAGTTTTTTAGTTAAACTAGTGTTTGTACTTAATCTATTGTCTTGCTTGGTACTTCCAGGTAGTGTTTACTGAAGCCCTGGCTCTCCGCTTTGATGCTGCCAGTTTCACATAGCAGGAACAATGCATAACCCAGAGGTCATACATCTATTTCCTAAAAGTTGACTCAGCTCATATCACTGTTTTTTTGGGGAAAGTTGGCAGCAACTAAAGGGAAAGCAACACAAAACTGTAGAGAGAAGTTTCTGTCCCACCTGGTCCCGCAACCATTAAGTCCCAAAGGAACACTCAGAAGCTTATACTAATTATAAACTTTTTGGCCTATTAGCTCAGGCTTATTATTAACTAGCTCTTACAACTTAAATTAACTCATAATTCTTATCTATGTTTAGCCATGTGGCTTGGTACCTTTTCTCAGTAAGGAATTCTCATCTTGCTTCCTTTGCATCTGGCTTGTGACTACATCTCTGGCTTTTCTCTTTTCAGAATTCTGCTAGTCTGTTTACCCTGCCTATTCTTCCTGCCTGGCTACTGGCCAATCAGCATTTTATTAAACCAATATGAGTAACAAATCTTTACAGTGTATAAGAACTTTATCTCACAGTACAAAAACAAAAACAAAAAAATGTGGTTCATGTGCCTAAATGCTATAAAATTTACATTTCACAGTTTTGATACTTCATTGGATCACAGCCATACTCATGATTGCTTTGGAGCAGTTGTAACACAGATCTGTGGCCAGCACAGCCAGAAGTACTCATTTTTGGCCTTGGTAGGAAACATTTGACTCCTGGTACAACTATCTATATGGTCCATGAAAATGTCATTCGGGGCAATGGAGCTTATTTTCAGGATTGCCCTTCAGAAACCAAAGCCAGGACTGGCTCTTCAATATGAAAACTGAGCCAGAAAAGACAACAGAATCAGGTGGACCAAGTCTGGGATACTACCCACTCAGAGGCTGTTACAAGAGGATCACAAGTTCTAGGCCTGCTAGGTCATGGAATGATTTCAAGGTTTCCCTAAGAAACATAGTGAGGCCATACTTCAAAATCAATAGACTAGTAAAAGGGGGAGTACTTTAAAAACAAAGGGGGTACAGATGATAGAAAGAAAAAAGAAAGTGGGAAATATAAAGGAAAGAAAGGAAGGAAATGAAAGAACAATCCAGAACAAGGAAGTCTATTATTTTCCATTGGTTATACTATTAAGATAGAGACTCTAAAAGAGAAAGTAGTTTGCCAACACCAGAGTGCAGGAAATAAACTGAGTAAAAGGGAAGGATACTCACTATAATCACCATTATCACCACAACCTGATTTAGACCACAATTCCTATATACAATATTGATAGCACCCTCTGACCATCCTCAGGTCATTTCCAAATCACAGGGATAAAGAACAGGGGCTATGGTTAAACTGGGAGCTGGTGAATTCAGAGAGAAGGAGAAAGAAATGTAAAAAGGAAGGAAAGAAGGGTGGTGGGGAGGGGGAAGGAATTGGAGGAGCAAGAGAGAGGATCTGCTCAGATGGAGAAATGCTCTGTAATAAGAGGGGCTTCCACACCATCAGCACTATTGGAACAGACTCATCCAGCTATTAGCAAAGCACCTTCCATGTAATTTCTGAGGACCATTTTCTCAACCATATGAACTCAGTTAGAAAGGACTTCCAAGAACTTATGCACATTCTAAGTGTTCTCTAGTTTGTGCTGAAATTGTGCTTTTGTGTGTGTGAGCTGGAATAGAGGCAGTCTTCAAGAAAATCCAGACCAGTCCTGACATTTTCTCAAGAAAAATTCTTTACTATTCTATTCCTGCAGGCCTACCTATGTACCTATGACAGGAGAGACAACAGGTGAGCACCAGATTGAGAACCATCAAAAGGATTCTCAAAATTCATGACTTTTAATTAATGACTCCGCAGCATCTAGCCATTTATCTTAAGCATCCTCAAAAGGGGGAATGTGTTTACAACCCCAAATTTATATTGTCTCTCATGTAGAGATGGACCAAATGCATACAAAAAGTCAATTATAAGACTTACAAACATTACTGTAAAGCCTCATGTTATTTCCTACAACTCAAACCAGAGATTAGAATAATAACATTGCCTTGCACTGATCTCTTCTTCCATAAACTAATGTGCTTAAGAGACATGTAATCAACTATTCATATTTTATCAACGAATAGAAACTGAAGTTTCATGGAGCCTTCCAGCTTGAGATGGATTTCAGTCACTGGCTAAGCAGAGTTGAGATATCTCACTTCTCTTTGGCCTTTAGATGAAAATTTCCCAGAGGGTGAGGAAAACAGGGCATCTGCTTGCATACAAGGTGATGGAAATATGCAGTGATTTTACGTGAAACACTGAAAGGATTTTTCAAAATATTGAATTGCATCATAAGTAAGTTATTCTCTTCCATCCAACTCTTAGTTTCTGCATTGGGAGACATTGGTTAAATGCTGGAATATCTGTAAGATTTGCTAATCTCTACTTTAACAAATGGAAACAAAAAGCAGGCTTAGTTTAAATTCTTTCTGTAGTTTGTTGCTTCATTTAGCAGTGAAGATAGGCTATTTAGTAGATTTTAATTGAACAAACACCATATCATTTTACAGTCTATCCCATGTAATGTCTGGATAACCTTATGTTTGGGAAACTGTTTCTTGGCCTGGACAGCTGCCTCAGCAATTCTTGCTGTCCATGTAGAAGACTGGAATACAGTATCCGGTAACACAAAACTACTATCACTTCAGCAAATCCAGCTTTCTGTTCTGGCTGGCCATTGTGGGTGATATCACACACATGGAATATATATACAAATAATGATGGTGCATACTTGTAAAATAAATTCTTATCTAGAATTCAAAATTAGTAGCCTGGATATTATTTCTAAAGGTAATGGTAGCCCAATATAATTTTAATACTTTTATTTATCTATTCATTTTTATTTTAGAACTGTGGGTATTTTGCTTCTATCTCTGGTCACCACATATTTCAATGTCTTTAGAGGCCTTGGATCTCAGAGAACTGGAATTATAGACAGTGTGAGCTTCCATGTGTGTGCTGGGAACTAATCCCTTATCCTTTGTAAGAGTAACTGGTACTCTTGCTTACGAAAATACCATATTTTCACTTAGAGTAGCGATAAAAAGCATTTTAAGTAATATATTATATTAAATTTAACAATTTGAATACAGGATACAGCTATGTCTATCAGTTTACATGTTACATGGGAATGTAAAAATTGAGGATGGTGTACCTAATTGCCTCCTTGATGATTGAATAATAGCAACTTAAGTTAAATGCAAAGTTCCTTCCAGTCTTGTACTTTAGGCACAGAGGTACAGAAGGAACACGAGATTTAAAGTGGGGTGACTATCAGCTTTAATTCTTACTCTGTCCCCATCTGTGTGGCCCTAGAGAGTCACTGTGTGGATTGAGTAACACTAAGAAAGTCTTCTAACTACTTGTAGTTACCTGGGTTTTTTTTTTATTGTTTGTTGTCTTCTCTTTCCTAAAATTTGTAAACTCCAAGGGCTAGGCTGTGTGGAAAAGAATGTGGAAGTTTCTTAAAAAGTAACAGCCTATTGCTAAATAGTATACATAACAGAAAGGAAATACATCTGTATTCCAGCAGCATGTACTCAGAGATTCACTATTCTAAAGTAGCTGGCAAGACTTAAGCATCATCTCCTTTCCCAGTGATTGGAAGGTCTGTTGATAACAAACGAGATCAGATGGATTTATATTGAATCAAAGTATCGTTAGCATTTAGATCTGTCCATCTTTGCATAACAGGGTAGGACACTTGGGAAATTGTCCTCTAAAGGTCCTCTGGTGCTTGGCTTTGCAAACAGTTTTGGGAGTTCTCTGATTCCTTCACAGAAGATAGTGGGTTCAGAGTTTCTACTCTGTGGACGTTGACCAGACCCCTCATATTTTCTTTCTCCTCTTCCTACTTTTTTTTTAGCATTTACTTTTCATTTCTTTGGGGATTTCACATCATATACTCCAATCCCATTCATTTCCTAGTCCTTTCATAACTGCCCTCTCCCATAAAAGAAAATAAAAAACTAAAATGTAAACAAACAAAGATCTCATCAAACTCTCTGAATAGTGACCTGCTCCTCCATCAGTCACAGCCTTCTCTCAAAGAGCTGCTGTGTCTCCAGTTCTGCTGTATTTGTACTACTGCCTCCCTCCATCTTTCTCACCTCTGCATCATATATTCATTCACAGTAGAGGCATTGGGAGCTGTGTGTCATACAGTATATCCTTTTACCCAAACAGCTTTACTTGCAAATGTTCATTGCATTGAACCAGTCGCCGGTCGAGTTCAAGGTCTCTGGTTTCTGCTAAGCCATCAATACTGGACCCTCACTGAGACTCCTCTTGGATATCCTGCTATTGCCCAGAGTCCTAGAAATCCTGTAACTATGGTTCTGCAGGTCATTCTCTTCATGTATCCAGCAGGTCATATAAAAGGTGGATGTGGGGTGGTCCAACTCAAAGCCCTAAATGTGGGCCTGGATCCTAGCTGAATTGGTCAGCCCGGGTCTCTGATAGGCCTCTTCTGCCCCTAGTGAGGGCCAGGGCCTCTCCCATGACTGTGTTACTGCTAGCACAGCAGGTCACCAAGGGATGGGGTCAGCTCAGTATAGTGCTCAGACAACAACAGGGCTTCAGGTAGCAGCCCAGACCACAAACATCTTCATGGCCTTTGGGGGTAATGCAGGCCTCACACAACAACACAGACTACAGCTATAGTAAGACCATGGACCCAGACAGCTCCTGGTGGAAGTATGGGCCCAGACATCATCATGGCCTCAGATGGCAGCCCCACATGCCATTCAGATCAGTTTGTCCCCCAGATGTCAATATGGCTGCTCATACTCCTTATAAAGGTCCAGTTCTTAACTGCTCCCATTGCATCTCCAGTTCCACCTCTCTCCCAACACACAAACCACTCTGATTCTCTTTCCCATCTCTCCACCATGCACTCTATCTTTTCCACATCTCTATCACGTGTTTGTCCATCATAAAGGCCCACACACAAACCACTCTGATTCTCTTTCCCATCTCTCCACCATGCACTCTATCTTTTCCACATCTCTATCACGTGTTTGTCCATCATAAAGGCTCCTGTCCTGTGCTGTGGAGCACAGGATGTGTGTTTGGGTATCTTCTAGCTGCCCTGGACCACGGGACCCCCTCCCTTTTTACTCTTAAGCGTCCCATTATCCATACTGGTACTCATTTTAAACTAAAATTCCCAGACCCTTTTGGAGGCTTCAATGCAGGTCAGAGAACTCAAAATCTTTAAGTCCTCCAAGTCTTTCAATGTTGACTTTGTCAGAATCTGAATTTCTGCCATCCAGGGGAAAGCTGGGTGATGAGGCTTCTACCCAAGGAAAAGGAAAAGTCTTTGTTGACAAATCAGCAGCATACAGTCCATGCCCAGGTAATGCTGGAAATATCAAAGGAAATGCAAGTCATTATCCTCACTCTGGTGTTTTGAGCAGTCACTGGCAAAGTAAACTTGGAAAAAGTCTTCCAACATCAGCAAGAGAGAAAACAAATAGAGATTAGCAAATTCGAAACTGATATTAGAAAATGGTAAGGAGTTGAGGATAAAACATGGCTCAGTTAAGGATATTAAGTACACTTGATGCTCTTGAAAAGGATTCAGATTTGTTCCTAGCACCCATGTGGTAGCTTACAGCCATATGTAACTTTACATTCAAAGGGTCTGACACCCTCGTCTAACTTCTGGGTGTATTGGGAATGTACATACTTATGTACATGCAGGCAAAGCACTCATGCATATAAAAATAAAAATTAATGAATACTTCTTACAAAGGAAAAGAAAATGATGGCAGTGGGGGTCTGGGAAGATGACTCAGAGGGTAAAGGTACTCACCCTTTGCAAAAACCTGATGACCTGAAATTCACATAAAGATACAAAGAAGTTCTTCTGGCCTCTATATGCACTCAACATCTGCATGTATGTGTTCATGAATGTACATACATACAGGTGTGTATGTACACATACATACACATACAAACTTACAAATAATAATAGCCATATAAAATTATTATTATTATTTCAATAGAAAGTAGTGATGAAACTAAAAAGTTACAGAATGCAATCTAGATAAAGTAAATCTATAGCGACAGAGGGGATATAGATATAAGTACATGGAGAAGCATGATAGCCGTACCATACTGTTAGATAACTGTAACTGGAGAGTGGTGATGGTTGTGTAAATTTCTACAAATCCCTGAACTTATACTTAAGTAAAACCCTATGACACATGAGCGAGCTATAACTCAATAAAGCTATTAAGAAGTATTTAAAAGAAATGACAATAGAGACCATGGATTTGCTCCTGAGGTTACTAATAATAAATGTGATGGATATTAGAAGATGACAGATACCACTCTCACAGAGGACTAGAATTCCATTGTCAGCAATTATATAGGACAACTTAAAAGTGCTTCTAACTCCGATGTCATGGAATCTAATGTTCTTTTCTGGACCCCTCACATACAGATACCCCAACATAGACATACATATATACACACGAATAAAATAATAATAAAATCTTTTTCAAAAGTTTTATCACCATCATGTTTGGGCTACTGAGGACTTGGAATTCCTGGGTCCCCACTTCTGTAATGGTGCTGGATATGTCATTGAGGACTCTCACTGGGACATGATCCAGCAGAAACAAAGAAGAGTAGAAAGTAAGATAAGCAATACAGCTTTGTATATACATTAAAAATATATGCATATAGAATAAGCATGTTTGGAAACAATATATAAACATAATATTCATTAGAATATTAGTACATTGAGGGAAAAGGCATGGGAGTTTAGTTTGCATAGCCTTAATGAATCAGTAAATCAAGCCAAGAACCAGGGGAGTTGATGATCTTTATCAGGAACTGCAGAGTGTGACTAACCTCTCTTTGCCATGAGAGTTACAGAACCCTGGTCTCTTCCTGAAATTAACTCTGGGCCTAAGACAATACTCTTCCAGTGCTCTGAGATCAAGCATTTTGTTTAATATTTAATAAAACTCATTTTCTACATGGGCAGAGTTGACCATTGCTTAAAATTAGGATTCTCAGACTTTAGGATATTTAAAAAAAATATTTTAAAGATACTTCTTTTTAACTGGGATAACACTGGGATTGCCTAGTATTTAATTTACTTAGGAAAAGAATATCTCAAAATGAATCTCAAGTCTGTGTTTCTCCCCTAAAGTCCTGTTACAAAATCAAACAGGTTGTCAGGCATGTCTGTCTGTACTGACAGACATACATGTATACTTATTCTATAATAAACATAACCATTTTCCTTTGGGTAGGAAACATGCTATAAGTGAATGACTATAAGGCTTTTCCATCAAAGAGTCTTTATAGTTATTTTTTACTGTTCACCCCACTCAGGAAATACAAAGTAACCAAGGAAGATTCGTGACATTGATCTCAGGCCTCCACACATGTGCAATCACATACACATGTGAGCATGCATGTACACACAAAACCCCTCACAACATACACATTTAAAAAATAGCTACACAGAATTCCTAATGAGAACAGAATGTTTTGCTAAGCTGTAAGGAGAATTGAAGGTTGACACAGACAGATTCATGTTTTATAGGATCCATCAGCCCTTTTGAGATAGAGAACATGGCAGAGTGTGAATGTGGGAGGGAAAACGTGGTTGGTGAAGACTAAAGGTAGACAGACCAATCCAGAGTGTGAGACTTGAATGTAATTGTATCATCAATGGTTGTTTATTCTGTATTCTGATAAACAGTACATAAAATAGCTGATGATACTGGATGGGGGAGAGGTATTTGTTCTTTCATTGAATGACCCATTCTGCAAACATTTATTGAGATTTTTCTGTGTCAGACATGGTATTAAGGGCTGATATAGAGGATCAAAGTAGTTGGCCTTTACCTGCAAGCCAACATTTCATCCGTGGGAAGGACCCACATCCAGAAAGTGCTAACATGCAGCAATGAAAGACCACCTGCATTACAGGGTGAAAGGCCACCCTGTACCCTGCTCATTTACTCCAGGACCACATTTGATTTCCTTTTGGCTGCTGCAGCTATCAAGCACACAATAACAAGATGGACAAACTGTAGTAACCAGTCTCCCCTGAGGCTCTCTGATGGCACTTAGGACCGTTTGTCACACAGCTGAACAATGAGCTTGCCGCCAGAGCACAATGGCAATTAAGAAAATCCAAGCATATCTTCATTTACCCCAATGGAGATCTTTGTCCCTGACAGTTCCTGAAATTACAGTGTTAAATAAACTCATCACTGGAATGTTCTTAGTTTATTTCAAAACTCATTAAGTAGAAAATAATGAAGTCAATGTACACACCTAAATGATGTTTATAATTACAGGGAGGGTTTGGAGGATTTCACTTTTCTTTTTTCATTTCTTTCTGTCTCTGCATCATTGTGACTTATTTTTTGCTTGCTACCCACTAAATTTTAGATTTCTTTTTGTTTATTTTATTTTTGGTGTAAACAATTTACCAGTTTTACAGCCGTGTACGATAAGACATACTTTCTTCTGAGTGGAAAATACAAGTTGAAGGAAACTCTGCATGTTTGTGATAGGTTTTACTGGGAAACTCCTTGCTTAATTACACCAAGGTTTAACTGATCTATGCTATGGGTGATGTCGTGTGTGTGTGTGTGTGTGTGTGTGTTGCATGTGAACGTGAGGAATGTGAGGATGCTAGTGCCCCGAGCATATATGTAGAAGCTAGAGTAGGAAGTCTGGTGACTTCTATCACAATCTGCCTTGTAGCCTTGAGACAGGTCTTGGCTATGTTCAGTAGCTCTCAGCTATGGCTCCAGTGACATGTGTATGACTACCCCTAGGATGGTGGTAATGGACTCAGAAACTACAAGCAACTCCCCAGCTAATTGTTTTCTCTTATAAGAGTTGCCTAGGTCATGGTGTCTCTTCATAGCAATAAAACATTAAGATAGTTGTTTAGATTGTTTTATTCTTTGAGATCATCATGCATATAGTGAAATTGTGAAATATAATCATACCCACACATGTTTTCCCCACCCCATCACCTACACATCCACCTCCCAACATCGTGTACTCTTTTTTTTATATAACTAGGTTCATTTAGTGCTGTCTGTGTGTTCATAAGTGTGAGATCATCTACTGAAGCATGAGAAGCCTAGTAGTGGCCATACCCTAAAAGAAGAAATATTTACCTATTTCAAGCTATCAATTGACAATACTTCCATACAACTGGGATCCTGCATATGCTGGAATTTTGTCTGGCTGGATCTTATATGCATAACCACAGGCATGGCATGTCCAGAAGACAGCACTCCACAGCACTCTCAAGCTTTTCCATTCTTTCTACCTCCTTTTCCACAACGATCCCTGAGCTGTGGCTGGTGTGGGAAAGGTTGATAAAGACATCCTATTTAGGACTCACAGTACTAAACTGCACCTTCAATGCTTATCTTTAGACCTGTAGGTTAGAACCACTCTCAACCTTCAACAGAAAGCTTTTGTTCAATAGATAGTAATGAATATGTACATTTGCAACTGGTTACAATGTCAAGAACAATAGACTGAAGTATCCAACCCTAAATAGAATCGCTGTCTACAATGCTCAGGGATCATCATGGAGGATTTCTGCACAGTGATGTTTTCTGGATATAACAGTAATTCTACACAGATGAACTCAAATAGGCTATGACTGCACACAGTCAAGCCAGCCAAAATTCCAGCATGAATAAGTAAGGGGCTGGCACAGATACGGTGGAAGGGGAAATTCTAATGCAGAAGTGTAGTCATTTTGGTTGCTCGAAATTTTGAGACAGACTCTCAATATTTGTGCTTGGGTGGTCCAGAATTGCTATGTAGCCAACTTGGCCTTGAACTCTTGATTCCCCTGCCTAAGCATCAGCAGTTTAAGTATCACAGGTGTGAGCCACCATACTTGGCCCCAATCTATATTGTTAAAGGAATGGGAAAGGAGAAAATAGGAAACATCTCGGAGGTTTATAGGGAAATCTACCCCAAGACACAGTGGGATCTATTCTTAGCTTTCAGGTGTTCTGGGCTTTGGAGTTGTAACAAACTGCTGAGATTGGGAAAACAGTAAAAAGGAATTTTCTGTTGCAAACTTAGTTCTATTTATGTGTATATCTAGAGAGGCTGATTTGGATAATGTACAATTCAACTTAATCTTTCTCTGTTATGATAAAAACACAGATTTTTAGAATTGTGAAAAGTGACCAAATGTCTAAAAGCGATAAGACCAAGGTAGCAAAGGACAGCTAACATGATTTCCAGGCTTTTTGTACCTGGTGATTGATTTGGGAGGAACTTTGAGCTTTTATTTGTGCTGCAGAAGAGTCATCATCTTCCTTGAGCAAAATAAAGCAAATTATGCACAAGACTACCTCGTGCATAAATGAGCAATATTTAGACATGGGAAGCTCTTTTTACACATTACTTCAATGATCTCATGCACTCTTTTATAGCTGTATTTTTGCCATGTGGAAGATGGCTCGGTAAATTTTTGAAATTATAAAGGCCAAGGTACTTCCAAGCAGCCATGAGTGGGGGACTTGGAGACAAGAGGCAGATTAAATTTCCCAGTTGGTCATCTTCTTGTTCAGCTTTGTCTGAAGTAGTCCTTTTTGTAATACATGAAGTTCTCTATTTCATACAGGGGTTTTTTAGAGACATCAGAGAGGTGGCTATGATAGATGCCTTGCACTGAAGAGCAAGTAGAACTGGGAGAAATAATGAAGGGATTTGCTAAGTCCTTTGTGCAGAATAGAGACCTCACCAAAGGAGGTAGGATGGAGAGTAATTCATCTTGGACTGATCCTTACTGTTCCTTTCCTGAGTGCTCTAATGACCTGAATTTTGAGCTCTGTCCAGGAAAGTTTATGAATCTAAATTGGAGTCAGGGCTCAAGGCCAGAATTTCTCAACCTTGTCACTATTAATATTAGGGTTAGATCATTCTGCCATGTAGGTATTTACTAGACTATGTGTGGTAGATTATATGTTTGCATCCCTGGTTTCCACTTACCAGATGCTAATGGCAGCCACCCCCTAAGTTTACACAACCAAAAAGTGTCTGTTACCAGTGCCATGGCCCCTTTGGGACACAGTCACATTCAGCTGAGAACCACTGATCTAGAAAATGTAATTTTAGAGACACCTGAGCCAGTCAATTTCTGGCTGTAGGAAGTAGGCATGCAGCTTTACAGTGATGGATGTGTGTGTGCTTCATGTTTAAAAGTCTGCTAGAGTGATCAAAAGTCTGCCTCTCTCAGGTTAGTAATTACCTCTGTTGTTATTAATTTTCCCAAGCATTGCATTAGAATGAGTCATTCCTATCTAAATTCCTCTGCCATGGCTGATTGATTTTGCTCCCCTATTGTTTCTAATTTCATGTAATGTCTGATTACATAGGGAAGCTTTCAATACAATCCTCGTATAAGAGCTCATACAAATATTCTTTTATTTATTTATTTATTAAAGATTTCCGTCTCTTCCCAGCCACCGCCCCCCCTTTCCCTCCCCCTCTCGTGTCCCTCCCTCCTCAGCCCGAAGAGCAATCAGGGTTCCCTGCCCTGTGGGAAGTCCAAGGAACCCCCACCTCCATCCAGGTCTAGTAAGTTGAGCATCAAAACATAAACAAAGGACATTGAGCCTATAATTAGTGATCCTAGAGATGCTAAATAAGGAGAACCCAAAGAAAAACATATAGGCATCCTCCTGAATATTAACCTTCAACAGGCGATGAAAGGAGACAGGGACAGAGACCCACATTGAAGCACAGGACATAATTCTCAAGGTCCAAATCAGGAGCAGAATGAGAGAGAGCACGAGCAAGGAACTCATACAAATATTCTTATGCCTCAGCTGTAAGTAGGAACGAATGAGAGCTTTTATACTACTTCACTGAAATAAGCTTTTCACTGGAAGTAAAAGGTGTGAACAACTCCACCAATGAGAGCAAGGGACAGAAAGTCAGAATAAGTCAGTACTGGAGTGAATGATTTTTAAATACACTAAGGGTGTGTACTTGTGATATTCATTCATTTCCATCATATGAACTAGAACATCTATTCGAAAAAGAATACCTTTGAGTAGTGTATGTATCTCGTCTCTGGAATTCTTTGCGTTTATCTTGGGGGACAGATGGCATTTGCTCTTCTCTAAAGTGTATCAAGAGATCCCTATCCATCTTAGGTACAAAGATTGGCACATGCAAAGTGCAAAACGGAGCAGCCTTTGGGCCCAGTGAATGTTTGACTGCTTTCCAGTCAAGTAGGTAGGTGGGTGTTATAGGGAGATCTCTTGGATTCCCTTCAAGATAAATGATGGCACCTAGAAAGATGGTTTGTTAGTAAAGTCACTTGCCATTTCTTTCCTCTTTTCTTTTTCTCTATTCTTCTATCATGCAATATGTCTTGATCACACCCTGCCATTCCTCCTCTCCTCCTAGTTCCCCCACCTTCACACTCCCTGAGATCCACTGTTCCTCCCTCTCTTTCCCTTCAGAAAAGAGTCGGCTTTCCAGGTGATATCAACAAAACACAGAATGACAAGATGCAGTAAGACTGATCATAAATCCTCATGTCAAGATTGGATGAGGCAATCCAGTAGGAGGAAAAGGGTTCCATGAGCAGGCAAAAGAGTCAGAGACACCCCCACTCCCACAGTTAGGAGACTAAGCATTTTACCAACTGAACTATTCCTCCAGCTTTGCCCTGAAAGATTTTAATGTCAGATAAAACAATAATTTTTATTGTAAATTTGTCCTATATAACACCAGGGGAATACTTTTAGCTAAAAGCTGTTATTTTAGTTATAATTGAATATCATTCTTCAAGACTTACCTGTGTCTTCTTTTTGTTGACATTTTAAATATCATGTAATGGTATGTTCTTCAACCACGCCATTTGACAATGTTTTCAGGCTCACATGGATAAATTCCTTCTTTCTACTGTCCCTGAACAGACACAAAACTCTTCAAATGTTTTCCAAACAGGTATAGAATTTCTCTTATATTTAACTTGAGAGTGATGCATAACTCATCTCGTGAACTTTTTGTCCAGGAACTCCATACAATGTTCCTTTTCTTGTCTTATACCTTTTATTGTTCTATTAGGCTTATATCTTTAAATAGCATGTAGTTTTTTCATGAAAATGTTTTGAGTCATGTGCATGATCCTATAGCATGATATAAGCACTGTGCTCTGTTTTTTTCTCAAACCTGCACATAATAAGTATTCAAACGTTCCAGATATTGCTGGAACACATGCCATGTGAGTCCCATGATTATTTGCTCCTTGTAGCAGTTATATTGAACTGAAGGACTTTCAGATATATCAGAAAACAGATTAGTAAGCCATTACTAATTTTATATGTGTTTTGTTGTCATGTATGGGCCACATAAAGTTATCTTTCTCAGAATTGGGTTTGCTTAGGGAGATTATGATGACATCTATAATTCACTCTTAACTCTTGGGCACAAATGAAAAAATGACAACATTGATTTTCTAGAAAAGCTAGCAATAAAATAAAGTAAGTAGGTCTTTTAAAAATGCTTCAGTACAACACATATTCCTATCCAATAAGATCTGTTTGGGATATCTGAGAGCAGTTGTAATTTTCTTCTCCATACTTCTGAGTTATCCTCAAAGTATCTAATATGACATAAAATGTCTTTTGCTGACTTTCCTTACCAACAGACAATAGTATTTAATGTTAATATGTTGTGTTACATGTCCTCATAACTAAGATATTGATTATTTTTCATTATGTCTGCGAGACTCACTGGATGTGAAATCTGAAACTCCTGACTCACCTCCTGGGCCTGTTGTAACACCTAAATCTGATACTCTGAGAGGTGATTTTTTCCCCCAGGGTCATACAGTTTGAGAATGTGTGTACCTCACTCCTTTACCAGAACAGGATTTAGACAAAAGAATGCACACTAGGTTTACTGGCTGCCTTATGAGAAATTGCCATAGAAATAAATGGAAGCATTCTGGCTAATAGCATTTTTGTCTGCTTTCTTGGCAGGGGTGTGTGAGCTCAGAATTCATTTTGTTCTTTTTGGTGTTGTGGGTGGATCCAACTGCCTTTGAATTAGGTGTTTATATTAAAACAACAACAACAACAACAACCCATCAGGACTTTTCAGAGGAGAGTCTCGTGAGGTCATGTAACAGTGCCCTCAGCTTCCTCAATGGGAAATTCTAACTCAGATGGTTTAAGTACAAACAGCAAATAATATGTTCTCCTTGAATAAATTCCAACTGATGGATTCAGGCACATCTATCCCTTGTACTCTACATCTTTGGATCTGCATTCAATATTATTCTCAGAGAGTCCCTCTCAGATGACAAGAACCACCTAGTCCTTGAGTTTATTCCATTCTCATGATTCCAAAGAGAGGATGTTTCCTGACAGCGGTGGAAGAGTTGTAGAGAAGATTCTTTTAGCCTACAGTGACACAATTGAATGTTCCTTGACCAATCCTTGGTGAGTGGAAGTGTGCAATCTGATTGGCCTAGAGTGAATCATATAGTCACTGTGGACCTAAGACAATGAGGAATTTTCTACTAGACCTACATATAATGAGAAGAAATTTAGAAATTTGACACTTTATATCAAAGATGTTTTGTTTGTGTTGTATATTTGTTTGTTGATTTATACATGTGTTCACATCTATACCCATGGTTCTTATCTCTGCGTATCACCTAATATGATCTTTTGTCGTTATTAACCAAAGAGTGAAGAAAATTGATACTTTAGTTTTAGTTATTTCCATCTTTCTCTCTGTCTGTCTTTTTCCTCATTCCAAAGGTGTGTGGAACAGTTGGTCTCTTAAGTTAGTGATATCATTAATGACAAAGCCATTGACTCCAAGAATGTAACAGTGGTCAAAGCCTGAGATCCTAGCAGGACAGTACTGATTTTAAGAGAATCTTGTATGTTCGTTAATTTGTGTATCAAATATTTCAAGGATCCAACGAGATGTTACATGTGGGTTTTGGCAGTAAACAAGACAGAAAATGGGCCTGTTACATGCATCCTGGAACTGTGAAGGGAAAAACAAGAAATGTAGTCAATAAGGAGAGGATTGTAGGAAAGTTTGGAAGTGAGTGTTTATGCTGTTGGGTGGAAAACAGATTTTATACCACAGGGGTTTCCAAAGTATGCCCATCCAGGCTAGCACCATCAATATCCCCTGGAGACTTTTTAAAATGACAAACTCTTAAACCCATCCCCAGACCTAATGAAATCTAATCCTGCTGTGGGAGTTGAGCCCAGAAATCAATATTTTAACAAGTCCTCAAGGGGACTCCTACACAGACAAGTTGGACGCACAGACATGTTGGGGTATGGCAGGAGAACTCTCTAGGAAGTCATTGCTATCTTCTGGTAATAATGGCAGCCTAGAATCAGATAAAAAGATGTAGAGACAAAGCAAACACAGCCACATCTAGTACCTGCTTACTGGAATCAGTGGGAGGACCTAAGACAAGAGCAGATGTAGAGATGGGAAAGAGATGTTAACAGTGTGTTTGTGAGGGAAGTGGCTGCATTTCTGATAACTTTCTCTTCCTATCTGCCATGAAATTAAAGATCAAACCACAAAGACACAGAAGCCCAAGCATGAGAACAACAGGGGACAGATGATTTAATTCATTATGAAGAGGCTGTGCGCTTGGGAGTTTGATTTCCTTGTCCTCTTGAAGCTTTCATTTTTCCAAGTATAAAATAAGCATGGATGTTGTTCCTTAGAGATATGTTATGAATAAGAACTCCCATCGTGAGCAATTAACTGCCTTGCAAATCAAAATCGTTCATGGTAAAAGGACTGGGCAGAGCACAAGCACACATGCAACATTTCTGTAGAATTCTGCTAAACATCTCTCCATTAGCATATCCATACCAATATCCTTATGATGAAGTGCGTTTAGATGTCAAAAAACAACATTTTGTTAAATTACCAGGGTAAACAGTGTAGATACAAAGATAAATAATAAATCAATCTATTGCTCTTGAATAGTTACACATTTTTAGACTTTCATAAAATGCAAGAATTTCCAGGAGCCCTGCATCATTCTTAAAGCTTGCTTGTAACACATAATGTATTACTAAGCCTGTAGGAATCCCAGTGAGATCCGTATTTCTCAGAAACATCACAAGTCTCCAAAAAGAATGAGCAATGGCAGAACTTCTTCAGAAACCCAAAGATCAGCAAGTCTGGGTCTGAAGTTTTTTGTTTGTATGTTTTTATTTTCTTTTCTTATTTGAGTATTGGATTCTTTTTATCTTTATTTTATTGTTTTATTTTTTGGTTTTCAAAACATCCTGACTGAAGTTTTCCTTCTCTCCTCTTCTTCCAGTTTCCCCTCCATTCCCAGATCCACTCCTCTTCGGTTTGCTTCAGAAAAGAATAGGCCTCCTATCTATGTCAGCCAAATGTATCATAAAAAGATACAGTAAGACTAGGCACCAACCTTTATAAAAAGGCTGAATGAGGCAACCCAGGAGGAGGAAAAGGGTCCCAAGAGAAAACAAAAGAATCAGAGATATCCCCACTGCCACTGTTAGGAGTTCTAAAAAAATACCAAGCTAACAACCATAACAAATACGCAGAGAACCTAGTGTAGACCTAGGCAGGCTCCATGATTGCCATTTCAGCTCTGTGAGCATCTATGAGAATTGGTTAATTGATGCTGTTGGATAGGTTCTCCTGGAGTTCTCAACCCCTCTGCCTCATACACTTCATTGTTTTCTTCTTCCAAAGGTTTCCTTTAGCTCCAACAGCATGTACCCAGTGGAGCTCTCCAATTCTGGCTATTATGAATAAAGCTGCAATGAACATAGTTGAGCAAGTGTCCTTTTGATAGGATGGAGCAACATTTGGGTACATGTGCAAGAATGGTATAGCTAGGTCTTGAGGTAGATCTGTACCCAGTTCTCTGAGGAAGTGCCATATTGATTCCAAGAGTAACTGCACAAGTTTGCACTCCCACCAGCAATGGAAAAGTGTCTTTCCTTTACATCCTCTCTGGTGTGACCTGTCACTTGTGTTTTTTATCTTAACCATTCTGACTATTATCAGATAGAATCTCATATTAGTTTTGATTTTTATTTCTGTGGTGTCTAAGTATTTTTGCACATTTTTGAGTGTTTAATAGCTATTTGAGATTCCTCTATTGAGAATTCTCTGTTTAGATCTGTACCCCAGTTTTAATTGGATTATTTGGTTTGCTGATATCTAGTTCTTGAGTCCTTTATTTATTTTGGATATTAGCCGTCTTTCACAAGAGGGGTTAATGAAAATATTTTTCCTTTCTGTAGGCTGTAGTTTTGTCCTAATGAAGGTGTCCTCTGTCTTAAAGATTCTTTTCTGTTTTTTGAGGTCCAATTTATTAACTGTTGCTCTTAGGGACTTTGCTATCTCTTCAGGAAATTGTCTCCTGTGCCAAAACATTCAAGGATATTATTCACTTTCTCTTCCATTGGGTTTAATGTATCTGGTTTATGTTGAGGCCTTTGATTCACTTCAACATGAGTTTCATGCAGGGTCATAAATATGATCTATTTGTATTCTTCCACATGCAGGTATCCAGTTAGACCAGCCAACACCATTTGTTGAAGATGCTTTCTTTTTTCCATTTGTGTCTTTCTGGCCTCTTTATCAAAAATCAGGTGTCCATAGGTATGTGTATTTATATCTGAGTCTTTGGCTTGATCCTATTGATTGATGTGCTTGTATTTAATACTATAGGTCTGTAGTAGAGCTTGAAATCAGTAATGGTATACCTCTGGATGTTCTTTTATTGTTCAGAATTGTTACAGATATTCTGAGTTTTTTGTTTTGCAATATTAAGTTGAGTATTGTCCTTTCAAGGTTTGTAAAAAAAATATGTTGTAATTTTGATGGGGATTGTATTGAATCTGTAGATTGCTTTTGATAGGATGAACATTTTTAATATGTTCATACTATCAATCCATGAGCATGGGAGATATTTTCAGCTTCTGATATCTTTTCCAATGTCTTTCTTCAAAGACTTGAAGTTTTTGTTATACAAGTCTTTCACTTGCTTTATTAGCATTGCCTTAAGATATTTATATTGTTTGAGGCAATTGTGAAGGATGTTGTTTCCATGATCTCTTTTTCAGTCTATTTGTCATTTGTATATAAGGGGAGTATACTTTTTTGATTTAATATTGTATCCAGAAACTTGTAGAAGGTGTGTATCAGCTGTGTGAGTTCCCTGATATAATTGTTGGGGTTGTTTATGTATACTATCATATCATCTGCAAATATCAATATTTTGACTTCTTCCTTTCCAATTTGTATCACCTTGATCTCCTTTGGTTGTCTTGTTGCTCTAGCTAGAAGTTCAAGTGCTATACTGAAGAGATATGAGAGAGTGGATAGCCTTGTCTAGTTTTGATTTTAGTGGGATTGTTTTGAGTTTCTCTCCATTTAATTTCATATTGGTTATTGGCTTGCTGTAAATTGCTTTTAATGTGTTTAGGTTTGTTCCTTGTCCATTCTTCCCAAAATTTTTTGGTGTTTGATTTTGTCAAAGGCTTTTATTGGCATCTAATAAAATGATCACATGGGTTTTTTCTTTCAGTTTGTTTATATCATGGATTATATTGACTGATTTCTGTATGTTGAAGCATCCCAGCATCACTGTAATAAAGCCTACTTTGTCATGGTAGATGAACTTTTTGGTGTAGTCTTCATTTCAGTTTTTGAGTATTTTATTATTTTTAGATCTATGTTCATAAGGAAAATTGGTCTCTAATTCTCTTTTTGTGTTGATTCTTTAGGTAGTGGGGTGCCTGTGGCCTCAAATTATTCCATAAACTAGAAAAAAGGAACATTGTCAAATTCCTTTTATGAGACCCAGGTCTGAATTTTGAAGAGGAGAAAAATGCACTCAACATGCCATGAATTAGTGTACTAAAATAATCTCAGGTAATACTTCTAGCAATGGGTATCAAATTTACCTAAAGTAAGGCTGAAAGTTTCTTATCAGAAGGAGGGTTGACCTGAGAATTTTGCTATGGATTTACCTAAATATGCAAGTAAATACTTGGGGGTTAAATGAGGCTGTTTTCCACAAATGAATTGCACCTGGTGAGTGTTTGGTGTACAGCCAAACCCTTAAGGTCAATTGGAAGGCAAGAAGAATATACAGACCTTTGAGAATAGGGCAGTACAGGGTTTTGCTTATTAAGGATTCTACACCATTCCGAGGAGGAAACCACTACAGGTTTCTATAAGGAATTCTGGGAGACCTGGGAAGCCTAGAGCATACTAATTACCTCCCACTCTGAGTAGTTGCTTCTAAACAGATAAACCTTTTTATACTTCACAATTACAGAAACATTAGAGCTCATTTCTGGACCAATCCTATTTGAATTTTTCTGAGCCTCCCTAGCATGTATATATTGAGCAATTGAAAAAGAAATAAGTGCTTGTAAGAACTGACTATCATGCCAAACTAATTATATTTTCTCTTTTGAAAGGGATTTTTTTTTTTTTCGAGACAGGGTTTCTCTGTGGCTTTGGAGCCTGTCCTGGAATGAAAGGGATTTTCAAAACAGAAAATTAATACAAAGAAAGTAGTATACACTTGGCCCTCTGTATGTGTTGGTTCTGCATCCACAGATATAATCTACTATGATCTTGTACAGATATACCTGCACAGGAGCATGTACATACACACACACACACACACACACACACACACACACACACACACACACACACACCCAGTCTATGCATGTTCAAGATAGGTGAAAATTCCTCTGAGTATCTTCATATCTTCAATTCATAGTGAGAACTATCCACCATTTTGTGTCATCTCCCCCCTTTATTCATGCCTGACTTGATTTTTTAAAATGATTGCTTGTAGGACTCAAACTCAAGTGATCATGTGCATGGGTCAAACATTTGACTGAGTTCTCACTGGAGCCCAGTGACAAACTCCTTCTTTGACAGAGCAGGAGTGGATCCCAATGAGAGTGGAGGTGGGGGTGTTGCAAGGGAGTAGGGGAAGAGAAACTGTGGGTTCAGATGTATTGTTTGAGAGAAAAATCTATTTTCAATAAAAAATAATAATAAAGTTAAAAAGGTACTCTTAGACTTTGACTTTAAGAGACTTTTAAAAACGTTTTATTTGTCTATTCTCTCTCTCTCTTTCTCTCTCTCTCTCTCTCTCTCTCTCTCTCTCTCTCTGTGTGTGTGTGTGTGTGTGTGTGTGTGTGTGTGTGTGTGTGTGCCAGAGCATGAATGTAGAGGTCAGAGGACAACTTGCAAGAGTCACTTCTCCCTTCCCACCAAGAGAGTCCTAGGGATTGACCCTGGATTGTCAAGGTGGTGACAAAGACCTTTGTCTGATGAGCCTTCTCATCAGCACTAACTTGGAATTTCAAGGATAAGACTCATTGATCACCCTATTAGTGAAGTGATTCAAGCCCCCATCACATGAGGATACACTGAAGTTGATTTTCTCAGAAATATGCTTATCGCAGTAAAGGCAGTAAGCAACATTTGCTGAGCACTAATGTTCACCGCTCTTCAAAGTGCTTTAGATTAATATCCTCATTTAATCTCCACAACAAACCATAAGTAGGTATAATTATTTTCCCCATTTTTCATGGTTAGGAAAGAAAAAGCTTACAGTGCTCCAACAGTTGCCAGTGACAGGTCTGATGAGTGGTAGAACCCCAAACTGAACCTGAACAGTTGGATTCCAGCACCTGCCATCCTCAGCCCTTCAGAAGACACTGGGAGTGGTGGGGGTGGATTGGGGCTTCAACACTAAAAGGCTTATCCAGGGGAATGCCTGGCCTTGTCTCGTGGTGAATAGAAGTATGTTTATTCAAGGAGAATTAGGATGTTGAATTTCTGAACTTCCAAGAATGGTAGAGACTATTCTGGAAAACATGTATTCCCTATACTCAGTAAGAATTCTCAAGAGAATGGAAGCTCGAATACTTGGTCTAATCTTTAACTCCCCAACTGTGTGGTGTCTTTTTTCAACTTATTTCTCCAGCATGCTCTAAATTAAGAAAGGACTCTACCATTATAACTTACAAAAATAACATTAAGAACACACTAGAAAGGCAACTTATTTTATTTTACAATAAAGTTTATGATTTAGCGTAAATCCCCATCACTTTGGAATAAATGCCAGGATACTATATGCTTCTCCTGTTCATGTTTGAGTGTAAATTATAACAAGTCCATAATCCAAAGCACTTTATGCATTTTTATGATCACAGAAGGCCGCCTTGCCTTCCATTCATGACTAATTTCTTTTGATGGCTCCCTCTAGATCTTAGAAAATAATTAAAACTAATGAACAATCTGTAATGGCAGTAATGCATGGAGCATATTGTTTCCTGTCTGGGTTCCAAGGTTGATCAAAGCGAAGATACACTGAGAAGCTATGACATTGATGTTTGTACTTCCCTTCCTGGCCACCCACTGAGGGCAAATGACAGCTTCAGGGAACAAACCTGGGTTAAGTCTTTTTATTATTATTATTATTAGCACTTTATGGGATAGAGTATTTAAAAATACAATTCGTCAGTATAACCACTGTTTCCACAACAAAGATGGCTAAGCTGTGCAGGGTTGTGTGTGTGAGAGAGAGTGCGTGAATGTGTGTGTGTCTTGTTTTCTCTTACTATTTTCCAGTACTGCAAATGAAATAATGTTTTCATTAAGACAGGATGCCTCTGCACATACATCATCTAAACCTGTGTGACTACCACGGAGGGCAAAAGTATTCACAAATGACCATTTTGTCATATTTCCCATGTTTGATGCTGTATTGTCAACAGATACTGTAAAGAATGTTTCATTCAGAGTTCTGCAGTCAAAGGAAAGAAGGATGCCCAGCTTCAGGTTAAGTTGATTGTTTGGGGAGAACAAAGGCTGAATCGTGACGCCTTTCTGTAATACTAGCAGTAAGATTTAAGGAGAACTGATTATTCAGCCATCTGCATTCTCTTGTGGCTTTATCTATAGAAAGTACTTGACTTCTTTTGGTTGGTGTTGTTGGGCTTAACCCTCAACTCAATTTAACTTGGACACCCAAGTCATTAATACGTTGCAGATAAGCCAAGCCATTATTACATTGCAGATAATCAAAATAGAAGTTTACCTTTTCCTCCTCCCCAAATTTTATATATATATATACACACATTGAAGTTACAAACAAAATGAGGTGGCTCTTTATCCTGGCTACATTTGAGAGTTAGATACGTGTGTGTGTGTGTGTGTGTGTGTGTGTGTGTGTGTGTGTGTGTGTAGAGAGAAGGAGGAAGTGAGTCATTTCTTAATTTCTCTTACATGTGTATCCTTTTGTAGAACTTTGAGTTTCTTTCCTATTCTATTTCTACTTTTTCTGTCTAATGACACCAAGTGGAAAGAAAGAGATATGGTCCACAAGAACTTGTTCAATGACTGGTGAGAGTTTGGGAATGTTGTTAGAGTTCAGTCATACCAGTTTGCTCCAGTTCTTCACCGATAACTGAAAGTCTGACACTTTAGCTCCAGAACCCCAGGTTAGAAAACACCTTTAAGTTAGATTTGCAATCACAATGGGGCCAAGGCAAGGAAATGAACTTCTTTCTTCAAAATTTCCACAATGACCCCATCTTCTGTCTCTATTGTGAAGGCTTACTGTCTCAACAATGGAAAAGTTGAGCTTCTCTACTGCCAGTAGGTGAGAACCTGCTCTCAGGGAAGAATTTCACATCGAAAGTGGGAAAGATGGTTTTCTTTTTAATCTTCTCATTCGCTTTAAGATAAAATACTGTGGATAATTCAATACCATTCTCTGGGGGTATGATACAATGCACATGCTTTGAAATTGGGCATACTATATAGTTTGTTTCGGCTGGTGGAAAGTTGATAATGCAAACCCAAGTATAAAAAGTTCTTACACAGTTTTGCTTACTGAGCCATCCTCATGAGATGACCACATTTAAAGGGATTGGTCTTGACTGTCTGCTTGATTGTATTGAGAAGCACCTAGGACATTAATAAAGCACACCTTTGAGAGGGTTGATAAGCATGAAGTGGAGCTTTCCACTGACAACCCAGCCTAGATAAGACAAGACCGGTAAGAAACAGTACATGTCTTATTTTATGGCATTGGGTTTTGTGTGGTTTTTTTTTTTAACAGTGTAGATCCATTTTAGGAAGAAACATGCTGATTGAACCCAATAATGTATCAGTTATTTCATTGAAAAACACTTCAATGAATTTACAAAATGTTTTTAGCCAAATTCATCATGATTTTTTTCTTTTATTCAGTGTCTCTAACTCCAAAATTCCTATTTTTTCCTTCCCTATCCATTAATTCACTTGACTTTAGGGTTCTACAGTTAATTTTTTTCTGAAAATTCTATAGATAACTCTAGTGGGTTGAAACAAGACATTTTACCTTGCAAGTGAAATTCTCTTTAGAATTTCTTTAAAACTCATCTGCTGTCCAAGGGCACTGTAGGTGGTTTGTATAGCCACAGAGGGTGAAATCCAGTTCCAGATGTCCAGCACAGTGGGGCTCCCGTAGAGTTGCAGAAGCAAAGAAATAGTTTCTGAGAGTGAAAAAATAGCTGACTTCTGGATGTTTCTTAACTGAAGATACTTTCCTCCAAGAAATAAACAGAAGGAGCCTGATACAGGCACGAACACATAAATGTGAAACTCACTTCCAAACCAATTCTTCGTAGAAGTCCATCTGTTGTTGAGGCTCACATGAAAGAAATGGAAACATTAGAGTGTATCTAAATTGAAAATCAAAATGTTTTTAGCCTCTTAGTCCAGATGTATTCATTTTCCAAATGGGTCCTGCAGTTGAGATCAGAATACCATCTGCAGGCGACTTAAAGAACATGGGAAAAGAGATTCTGTTCTGTGTGCTATATTCTTATTTCTAGGATAACCCTGTGTAGTTTATTACCCATGTCCTTCAAGAGGTGGATCCAGCAGATGTAAACTGTGCTAACGAGAGAGCCAGTCTCCCGGGGTTCAAACCTTGGTACTATTCTGTATTATTTTTGTTGAAGTGCCAGTTATCCCTTGCAGGTTCCTGTGCTTTAAACGCAGACCTTATCATAGCTCTGGGTGTGGGAGGATCTTGAAGAAATGGGGCTTAGTAGAAAGGAATTAGGCTGTGAGGGTGATAATGCAGATCTCTCTGGTGCATCGGACCTCTTTGGTGTGAAATCTTTCTTACGAGAGTACGTTGTCATAAAAGAAGGCCCCCATAGATGCAAGGATGGCCTCTTCTGCAGTAGCCATTTCCTTTTCTGCTTTCTCTGCAACATTGTGATGAATCCTAGGGAGCTCTCGCAGCAGTGACAATACTACTTCATGTTCCAGTCACTAGAAAGGGAAGCCAGTAACCCTCTTTATGAAGCACACAACCTCAGGTATTTTGTTAAAACCAAGCCAAACAGACTAAGGCCACAGAAAACTGCTAGCAAGCTATACAATCTTGCATTAAATTGTAACTGTGATTAAATTAGTTTTTAAAGGAATATAACTAAATCATGTAAAATCTTCACAGGAGTGACAGAACACACTGCGTACAAAAGCTATATTATTATTGTCATTCAAGCTATTGTTCTTATTTTGGTGACAAATACTGTATTTTTCTGGGAGACCATTTTTTTCACCCTTTGTCATACTGATATCATGTGTCAACCCTCCCCATCCCACCTTGATAATCAAATCTACTATCATTCCTAGCTACAGTGATTGATAGAAATTTGGACATGTGGTCCAGGCTACCCAATGAGATGTAATCTTTAGATTTGATGGTTGTTTCAGAGACATGTACTTTACTGTGTAAGAAAATAGGCTGTGGTCATTAAAAGCAGAAAGTCAAGACATGTACAGCTGGTCCAAAATGAGCACATTTAAAAGCCATAGTTCAGGAGCTAGAGAGGTGGCTTAGCAGTTAAGAATGCTTACTGATCACCCAAATTGGGTGTTCACAGCAGTTTGTAACTCTAGCTACATGGAATCCAATGCCCTTTTCTGGCCTCTGTGGGCACCTGCATAGAGGTATATGTGCATACACACTTGTGTGCACACACACACACACACACACACACACACACAAACTTACACACATACACCTAATTCAAATAAGGTTAAAAATACTTTAAATTCTTGTGGTACCAAATTTTGGATGTTTATGTGCAACGTTAAAAAATACTTTAATTTTTTATGGTACCCAATTGTGTATGTATGCTTTTGTGTGTGTGTGTGTGTCTGTCTGTCTGTCTGTCTGTCTGTGTGTTTGATATGTCTATGGCTATTTTCTGTTTTGCTTTAATTAGTGCAAGTTACATTTAATATGCTTTCTAGATTTTATGACAGAAAGTTTTATTTTAACTTAATTTGTGCCTTGAAAGTTTTAATTGAAATTTGGATTCTTTCATGTCAAATGTGAATGAGCAAATATTAATTACTCAAAAGTAGTGATCTCACTCAGCTTAAACAGACAGAAACTGCTATTATGGAGGATTTTTTTCACTTTTATTTTGTGGGAATTGGGGATATGACAGCTTACAGTAAGAATAATCACCCTTTTCTTCCTCTATGGGCTATATATAATGATATTTTATTTGTGTTTTAATAAAACTTGCCTGAAGGTCTGGGTGCAAAGCAGCCATATTAGTCAGCCATACAGGACAGGCAATAGTGGCACACACCTTTAATCCCAGAAATCACATTAGTTAGCCATAGAGGTCAGGCAGTGGTGGTGCATGTCTTTAACTTTTAACTAGAGAGGAATATCAGGAGAGATGAGCCAGGAACTCGCTTTCTTTTCAATCTGAAGATTTCATAGAGGTAAGAGCTCTCTAGCAGTTGGCTGCTTTGCATCTCTGATCTCTCAACTTGAACCCTAATATCTGTCTCTGAGCTTTTTTTAACCACACAATATCTGGCACCCAACTTTTCGAGTATAAATTCATAAAAAAAAGTCATTTGCCTGTGGCTTTGTAGCCACTGAAATATGCCAGAACTACACATGGCCAGAGTAAATGCCCTGCCGACTAGCCTTGCCCTTCTTATTTCCTGGCGGACTTTCCCTGAACCCCTTCTTGGGATGTTGTCAAAGTAGGTGGCTGCCTTGAAATCCAGTCAGGCTCTTACTGTTCTAAGCAGCAGCAAAAAGTCTCACATCTTCATCAGCATCAGTGGCAGACTTGGTGAGAAAATTCCTTAAGGGAGGAATTAGTTAAAAGGAAGAGGTTTTTTCCCACATTAAAAAAAAATGGGAAACACAATTACAATAGAGAAAATTAGGTCTAATTATGATTATATAATGCATGATTTAAAAACGGAACAACTAAATGAAGGGATAAACAACCTAACAGGGACTGACGCGCTGTTAATTAGCATTTTGACAATCTTTGTCGTTTCGACAATTCTTGGTTTCTCTCTTAACAAATTGTTTGGTTTAACTATCAAGATACAGGCCTAAGAAAAACTTAACAAAACATAACATAGATGTATTCAAATACAAACAGAGGAATTTGATGGAGAACCAATTTTAGCATTGTATTAAAAGGCTAGGGATGAACAGCCTAAGGTTTTCAAGCAACCAACTTTATAGAAAAAAACTGCCAAATGATAGATATCCCTGAAGCTGTGTAAGAGTTAAATGGATTCCTGTGGAAATGTTGGATTTAAGGAGATTCAACGAGGCAATAGTCTCATATTGTATGCTTCACCTTTTGTGAAGCAAATGTTAAATTCGTAATCAGTTTGTAATAGAATTATCCAAAAAGACTGGATAGACTTGGTCAAAATTGTTTTAGAGCCTGGTCTATAATTACAATAGAGTACCTGACTCAAAGAAGAGACTAAGACTACTGAACAATGGAGTATGGAAATATCCCAAGATCAAATTCTTAGAGAAGGGGATTAGGCTACTACAAAAAGGTAATCCTTATATAATGGTCACATCTTGGCTTTACGATATGCAGCAATTTTGAAAGCTTGTGATGGAATTGAATAAGTAGAAAAGAAGGTTGAATCATTTATTAAAGTCATACATGGCCCCAAAAAGCCATCATGGATTTCTTACAAAGATTGACATAACCATAAGCAGTAAATAGAATGGTTAGAAATTCAGAAGCTAGACAAATAATAATTGAATCTTGGGCTTTGGAAATGCTAATTTTCAATGGAAAAGGATAATTGCGATTTTTAAGATTCATTTATTTATTATGTATACAACATTCTGTCTCTATGTATGCCTGCACACCAGAAAAGGGCACCAGATCTCATTACAGATGGTTGTGAGCCACCATGTAGTTGCTGGGACTCAAACTCAGGACCTCTGAAAGAGCAAACAGTGCTCTCAACCACTGAGCCATCTGTCCAGCCCCAATAATTGGGTTTTTATTTTTTTTATTGAGAAAAGGAAAAAAAAGTTTCCCCCTCCTCCCAGTCTCCCATTTCCCTCCCCCTCCCCCCACTCCTCGCCCCCTCCCTCTCCAGTCCAAAGAGCAGTTAGGGTTCCCTGCCCTGTGG
>NW_004949099.1:21030007-21038350 GCF_000317375.1 Microtus ochrogaster | reverse complement strand
TTATTTAGCTTCTTTAGGTTCACCAATTGTAGACTCTGTGCCCCTTATTTATGGTTAGAATCCAGTTATGAGTGAGTACATCCCATGTTCATCTTTTTGAGTCTGGGTTACCTCACTCAGGATAGTGTTTTCTATTTCCATCCATTTGCAAAGAATGTCAGCACCCTTGGAGGAATGGATCTGAGATACTGTCAGTATTGAATCTCATGACCATAATGATGCATGAATAGGAGAAGTGATGTCCACAGGTTTGAGAAAAAACTGAAATGTCAAATGTAGTAACTGGCAAGCAAGGTCACTTTAAAAGGGATTGTAAACTAAACAAGGAATTCCTAGAAACAATGTTTATTCTAAGCATAATCCAAACAAAAGGCCCCTCCCTTCTCAATTACGCCGAAGGTGTCACAAGGCGGGCATGGGACTAATGAATGTAGAACAGTGAGAGATATTCAAGGCAACCCTTTGTTATCAGGAAACTTCTTGCTGGGCCTGTCACAAGCCCCATCCCAAATCCAGGTCAATTGTTTCCTGCCATCACACTGGAAACACCTTCCCAGAACAATTAAAGAAACTAATGCCTACTGTAAGAAGCTCTGGATAATAGAACAGCTATAGAAAAGAGAACAAAAATTCAGGAGAAATCATAACGCAAGTATTTTGGCAAACTTCTATAAATGAACAAATACCAAAATTAAAAATACAAATAAATGATGTCATTGAAGGTCTTGTTCACACAGGTGCAAATGTAACAATAATATCAGAATCTTGGCATCCAAAATGACCTCTTAAAGATGTGAATGTTCACCTTTTAGGGATTGGAACTTTATCTCAGGTAAAACAGAGCATGAAATGGGTTAAATGTATAGGACTGGAAGGTCAAAGAGGAAAAGTAAAGCCATATGTAGCTAACATAGCAATGAATTTGCAGAGACATGACTTGTTGCAGGAATGGAATAATGGAATACTCGGATTAACATTCCCCCAATCTTAGAAACAAACCATAAGTTAATGTATATATCTGTATCTGTGGAAAATATTATAAAGTATAAAGAATAGTCACTGAGCATTGAGGTTATACATGAACAGGGCACAAAAGCTGCTGATCTTCCAAAGGCACCAAAAGCCCTACCTATAAAATAGTTGACAGACAAACCTGTATGGGTTACAAAATGGCATTTAACAAAAGAGAAGCTACAGATTTTAGAACATCTGGTACATGAATAACAAAAATCCCAAAAGCAATAGACCAGTTTATAAAGAGAACTATCTAGATCTTTACTCATATTGTATGGGAAACACCAATAGCTGGAGCCCCTACATTCTGTACTAATGCAAATAAATCAAGAAAGGAAGATTACAAATCACAAAATTTAGGTAAAGTGGATCAAAGCCATTATGATTCCATCCAAAAGTCAGAATAATATTCTATTCTCATGGTACTAGTGATTTTAAAGAACCTCTCAACACAGTTACTGATTCATAATATGCAGAAAGAGGAATTTGTATATTGAAACTGCTGAATTTATACCAGATGATACAGAATTGACTTTATTATTTTGCATTTACAACATATAATTAGGAATAGAAATCATCCTACATACATAACACACATCCCATCTCATACAGTCCTACCAGGTCCTCTAGCACAGAAATCAATCAGGTGTTGATTGTAAATGTGCTGGAAGCCTCAGAATTTCATTGAAAAAAATCATCTCAATAGCAAAGTTTTTTTTAAAAAAATAAAAGACTTCCATTAAGTAACGACAAATCAAGGAAACTATGAGGAAATGTCCTACTAGTTCTTTATAAAACCAAACACCACTATCTGCAAGAAGAAATACAAAAGGTACTTAAAGGAATAAAATCTGACAGATGGATGTGTTCCATTTTGTAGCATTTGGAAAATTAAAATATGTACACCATACCATTGATACATATTCAGGTTTTCAATGGGAAACTGTATTGAGTTTTTAAAAGGCTTATTCAGTAATCACATATTTGGTAGAAGTTGTGGCCATCATGGGTGTACCTGTACAAATAAAGGCAGACAGTGATCTAGCATATGTCTCTAAGGAAATGAAACATCTTTTTGCTTATTATAAAATAAAGCATATTGCAGCTATACTACATAATTCTATAGGCCAGGCAGTTATAAAAAAAATCAATCAAACTCTAAAGGATATGCTAAATAAACAGAAAGGGATGATAAAGACCCCTAGAAATAGATTGCATGATGCTTTATTAACTTTTATTTATCTAAATGCTAATAAAACAGAAACAGCAGCTATGGAGAAAGATTGTGTAGTAGAAAAAACTGCAGGATTAAACCAGCCAGTATACTTTATATGTGCTGACCCCAGACTCCAGAATGAAAACAAGGACATGCAAGGACATGTGTTACATTGGAGAAGGGGTTTTGCTTTTGTTTCCATAGGAGAAGAAAAGCTATGAGTACAATCAAAATTGATAAAGATTTCATTTGAACAAGAAATATCTCTTAATTAGAAGAGATGATAGATCATCAAACAGCATGGCCATTTAATCTAAAATAACCTATAAAACTAATGAATGCTTTTTTATCTGATCAGATATAACTTGCCAAAAGAGAATGTCCCCCAAATTAGGGTTGGTGAAGAGTTTTCTTTCTGTCTTTTCAGGATAAAAAAGGCTGTCCTGGCCTGCAGGTAAGTCAACGGAGACCCCAGAAGGGGAGTGAGAATGAGATGGGACAAGAGACAGGATTCTCATCAAGTCTCATTTATTCAAGGGAATAATCCAGGTAAATATAGGTTAAGGGAAATGAGGAAGTTCTTCTTGTGTATATGGGTAACTAAACAACTTACTAGGCAACTTAACTATTGTCTAATGGTCAGGCGGAAAATCTGTAACTACAACATGCAGAAAGTCAGAATGTTCAGAACACAGGGACAATGGAGCAATAACTCCTTGCAGAGTTAGTATTTGACAGATCAGAACAGCAGGAGAAGCCAAGCACAACAGAGTGGGCAAAACTGATCCAGGGCACAGTAATTCTCCCACAAAAGGCATCCAGCAAAGGAATCTGAAGACCACTAAACAAATGAGACATCTGAAAACAAAAAAGACAAATTACCCAGAAAATAAATGTTCCAAGAAAGAGAGTAATTTGGACTTAATGGTATATCACATTTCCAGAAGAATAAAATTTCAAAAATCTTCCCAAATATTTATTTCTGCTATTCTTTATAGATATATAATGCAAATGATCTTTTTGTAGTTCCAGTCCAATTAAAAAGTAAAGCTAGCTTTGGAATTGGAGTGTGACTCTCTCCTTCTCTACACCCAAGCATGCTTAACAAAGTAAGATGCAAAATCTTTGTCTCATGTCAGAAGAACACCTGATATGGGACAGAAAAAAAAAGTTAAGGACTATCCTATTGCCACTAATTTCATAATGATTTTCTTTTATATTGACTCTTTAGTAGCTTTCCTAAAGTATAAATTTTGTGATTAAAACATATATATATACATATATCATGACAAAACATATATATAGTATATATATATTAATATCATGACAATATATTAACATTAATGGTCATATAGAATACTAATTCTAGAAAAAGGTTTTATCTATCTTCCTATACATGATTTCAGGTTTGAGTCTATTAGTTTTCTACAGTAAACCATGAGCATACTTAACAGTGACCTTTGAAGTTTCCATAAGGAGTGTGAGGTCCAACAATGATAACTTCTCCAGGACTATGATAACATCACTAAGCTGAAAAATATCATTTAAAGATCAATTTTGGACTACACACTGTTCAAGACAGTTTTGAGGTGGCTAGCCAATATGACCCAGCATGAACTTGAAACAAGCCTTGCAATTTCCCATTACACAAAGACTGGACTGAATAACAAATAATACACAACTACCCCTCTCAGAACTTGACAATTAGCCCAAATTTTCTTTTCAAGATCCCTTAAAGATGCCATAACCCCCAGACAGCAGGAAGAAAATTTAAAAATATGACACCCACATTCCAAAAAGGTGGAGTGGGTAGTTTTTGATCACTTAATAGGTTATGGATATTTGTCATTATTTAAGGTGTTGGTTATAATTTGTTATCAGTTACAGTCAGGAGAAAAGTTTAACAAAGGAAAACAGATTCAGAGTTCTTGTTTTGAAAAGAAAAAAAAAAGTGGGATACAAATATGATAGGATAAAAGGGTAGAGATAGAAAAAAGGAAGGATATAAATATGATAAGATTAAAAGGTATATTATTGACTCTACTTTTAAAAAGCAACTACTAGATTTAAATATTTTATATTGTGTGGGACTTTCCTATATTGTATATAAATTTTGAATATTGATACAAATTTGAAATTAACTTTGTTAAAACATATGCTTCTAATCTTGTTCAAGGTGTTGTACATATATAGCTCATTTGAGACATAATACAAATTTCTAGTTCTTGAAAGTTATTATTACCAACAGTTTAGGATAATAAGGAAATGCATTTTAATAATTTGTCACCTAGTTCAATTAAACTTGTAGTCATATTAGGTATATTTTTAAAGTCAAACAGAAATATATCTTAGATAGACAGATCATCTTCAAACACTTCAGAGATCTACAGAATATGGCACTTAAGATGTTTTAACTGGCTTTGTGGGAGCCTAGACAGTTTGGATGCTCACCTTACTAGACCTGGATGGAAGTGGGGATTCCTTGGACTTCCCACAGGGCAGGGAACCCTGATTGCTCTTTGGGCTGACGAGGGAGGGGGACTTGATTGGGGGAGGGGGAGGGAAATGGGAGGTGGTGGCAGGGAAGAGACAGAAATCTTTAATAAATAAATAAATTTAAAAAAAAATAACATACTTCTTTTTTATGACAATGAGACATGTCTGCTCCTGGCAGCAACAATCTACTTGAAAGAAGATAATGGGCATATAAGAAACTTCACAAGGAGTTTACTTTCTTTGTGGCAAAAGTAAGTCATTGAACAAGAAAATGCCCTTAGCTCAACTACTGGCAAATATGCTGTTTTAATTGTGCAAGCAGAACAAAAAGAGAGTGACTGGAAAACCTTGCCAAAAGAAGACAGGACAGTCTTTTCAAAAATCCTACTTCATAAAAAGAAAAATTCTGTTGAATATTCTAGGCTTTTAGGTAGCCAGCTGTTTCCAATATTTCTCAATTTTTTTAAATCTCTTGCTAGAAGTTGCTGCTTACTCAGTTAACATTATTTCCTTCTTGGGTCTCTGAGGTAGTTGAAAGCTAGATAGTTATAGTTTTTCTTGTTTACAAGAAATTTACTAAAGAAGTGTGAAAAGTGTATAAGATTAAGAGATATCAAAAGATAGTTTTGGATGGTAATGAAAGTTATGATAGGAATTGTGTACAAGACTTTGGACTCACCAAAATAGGATAAATAATAGAGCATTTTCTCTGAATTTGTCAAATGCAAATGGACTAGACATTGTTGATATACCTATTGCCTGTATATATTGTATACAGTTATAGTACTTATTGTATAATTTTTCTTATATTAGTTACAGCGTTCTTTTTTATTTTAGAGAAAAAGGGGAAATACAATGATATTTTATTTGTGTTTTAATAAATAAAGCTTGCCTGAAGATCAGAGTGCAAAGCTAGTGATATTAGTCAGTCATAAATTCCAGGCAATAGTGGCACACACCTTTAATGCCAGAAGCCACACAAGTTAGCCAGAGAGGCTAGGTGGTGGTAGTACATACCTTTAATACAAGCACCAGAAAGGAATATAAGGTGGTAAGAGACAGGAGCTCACTTTCTTTCCAGTCTAAAGATTTTGTAGATGTAAGAACTCTCTAGTGGTTGACTATTTTGCTTCTCTGATCTTTCAGCTTGCACCCCAATATCTGTCTCTGGGTTTTTATTCATCATGCAACAGTTATATATCAGATCAAGGTGAATCTCAGCATTTATGAAACATAAAATTAGCAAACCAAAGAAAACAGCTTTTATTTTTCCCCTTTCACTAGATTTATTCTGACAGCAACTTAACAACATGTAAAGTAAAAGTCTCTTGTCACAATAACTTGTTCCCATGAACTGTCAGGCTACTCCAGACAGAAAGGGCTGCAAGCACAGGAAGCTGTAGAAAAGGTGAATCTTGTCTCATGTGGGTTAATCCTATGGCAGGTTATTTGTCTTCATTCTCTTACCTAAAACAGTCTCTTTTTCCCTCTTGTGCTCATGTTCCTCACATCCAGAAAGAATCTCAATTAGCTTTTTCTGGGTACAGTCCCATCTTCCCAAAACCAAGAGTACCCTTGCTCTCAGACTGAGCCAATCACAATTTCCTCTTGCCAGCATAGCCATAGTGATTGGTCTATGCTCTATTTCTATGAAATATAGTGAAGAAATCAAAATTTGCCACAGGACTGTCTTTTGTAAGTGTCTTCTGTAGTGAAAGACATGTTAAAATCAGAGTCCAGATTTGCATGCAGTCACAAACAGAGACAGACGGGCATCTGTCACGAGTAAACATCACCACTGAAACATGAAGAAGTCAAAGTGTGGCGAAGCAGTCGTGGCATATGCACAGCCTTAGCTCTGATAGCTCCTGAAGGCAGCTTTGTCTGCCTGTCCATGATTTGTTATATAGGCAAATAAATATGCTTTAAGATTTTGCAACAGAGTCGTGAGTTATCACCTGTGATATGCAATCATGCAATTGTCTTGAGAAACAGCATTCTCATATCATCAAAAAAGAAAAACCTAAATGAACAAAATTATTTTTTATTTTCCTTCTAACTTCTGAAAACTAGTCTTTGGCAATCTCATGATTCCATGAGCTTTGCTTTCAGGAACTCCAGCAGTTTTTTTTTTTTTTTATCATGGTGATCTCAGAAAGATATCCCTCAAAACTCTGAAAAGACTATAAGAAAAGAAAAATTATAAATTCTTCCCAGAGATTTCTCTATTACAAAGATTTACTATTGAGAATTTTCCAGACCCTGTTTTAGTAGAAAGACAATCCTCTGAGTAACATCTTCTTGAGCTTCCTTGTGTCTCTTTAGCAGAATGGGGAAACCATGAATGAGAGACAAGGTTTCAAAGCAAGAAACAGGAATGGCACAACTTATGAAAAGAGGAAGAGAAAGGAAAAGAAGAAATACCTGTGAAGATTGTAACTTTGAGTCAACTAAAGAACTGAAATTTACCCCAAATCTTGAAAAACCCTCATATTCTCCTGCCCTGAACATCACACCAATAAGACCCCAGTATAGCAGCAATTGCTTAGAACAGAAAAAGGAATACTTTATCTTAGGAAATGAAAAATACTTAGGGAAACTCAAACTCTGGAGGGGATGTGAAAATAAAAAAAAAAGGTAGAGAAAATTTAAGCCTCCCAAGCAAACCTGAAACACACTTCAAGTTCTAGCTACATGTTCATGAAGCCTCATACTAAAGACTGATCTTCACCAAACCCTTTTGATGTGCATGTCCTGACTTCAATCAAAAAGCTAAACAGTATGTGGCTTCAAAAACACATTCAGCATGAATAAGAAACATCATCAGAAACAGCCTTAGATAACACAATTGTAGAGATCAGCAGACAAGCATTTGAAATAAATGATTACTAGGGTATAGTATCTACAAAATGAAAACAACACAAAAGAACAGGTGAGAAACACAAAGAAATAATTAGATAATCTAAGTCACAATCTAGGAAAACATCCGTGAATTTAAAGTTCATTCAAAACTTTAAAGACTGAAAACAAACAAGCAAAAGCAAACCCAAACAGTGAAACAACTACAAGGAACAATCATCATAACCGTCAGCAGGATACCAGGGAGTAGAGAAGACAGAAAATTAGAATAATGGCCACAAACTTCCACAAACTACTAACAGAAAGAAAAGCACAGATCCAGAAAGGTGAGAAAACACCAAATTGGATAAATACCAAGAAATATGCTGAAGCATGGCATATTTATACAGCAGAAAACCAAAAAGAATATCTTAAAACATTTTCCTGAAGTCAGAAGAATAAAATGCCTTATTTAAAGAGGCAGACCAGTAAGAAGAAAAGCAAGGCTCTAAGGAGAAGTTATGCTAGGAGATCATGGCATGAGATATGTAGAGACGCAAAGGGAAATTTTTCTACTAATTCTACAATTTTATACCCAGCAAAACTATCTTTAATAAGACTTTAAAAGGTTTCTCAGACAAACAAAAACAGAAAGAATGGATAGATAGTTATAGTTTTCCATTGTTATGATAAAAGATAAAATAGATATAAATATTGTAACTGTAATTCTTGCTTGATAACTGTTTTGCTATATGTCATTTTGCTATGTTAAAGTTAAA
>NW_004949099.1:21018484-21023637 GCF_000317375.1 Microtus ochrogaster | reverse complement strand
GTGGCTGCTTTTTTAAAGGGAGAGAGACCACGCCCCAATGGGCTGGTATCTCAGCGGCTATAGGCTGGAGGAGCGGAAGGACCTCCCGCAACAGTAGTTGTTGTTGTAATAAGAGGGGTGGGCTACGTTCCTGGCACCTGGCTGCCCGCATGGCTAGCTTATACCCCAAAATAATCACACAGAAACTGTATTCTTTTAAACACTGCTTGGCCCATTAGTTCCAGCCTCTTATTGGCTAGCTCTTACATATTGACCTAACCCATTTCCAATATTTTGTGTAGCACCACAAGCTGGCTTACCAGAAAAGATCTTAACCTGTGTCTGTCTGGAGTGGGAGAATCATGGCGACTGCCTGACTCGGCTTCTTTCTCCCAGCATTCTGTTCTGTCTACTCTGTCTACCTAATTTTCTGTCCTATCAGGCCAAGCAGTTTTCTTTATTAGTTAACCAATGAAAGCAGCAGATAATATACAAGACCCACCTCCATCAAGTTGTAGTCTTCAACTCTCCATTGTCAAAATATCATAAATCAAGCAAGCAGAAATTCAGTATAGATATATGATTTTAACAGCATCTGTAGACTTTATCTAATTAGAATTTAAAAACTACCCTGTTTGAGAACAGCAGAATAGACATTTTTTTTCATGCTCACAGGAAATGTTAAATAAGGCCAGGCACTCTGTGAGCCATGACAGTAATCTAAAAAAATTATGGACATATGAACCATGTTCTCAGACAGCAGTGGAGTTAAGCTAGGAAATCAGTAACAACTGGAAACTCCTCAGGTATCTCAAATTAAGCAGTGTAATTTTTTTCTTTTTTTATTGATTTTTATTGAGCTCTACATTTTTTCTGCTCCCCTCCCTTCCTATTCCCTTCCCTCTTCAACCCTCCCCTAAGGTCTCCATGCTCCCAATTTACTCAGGAGATCTTGCTTTTTCTATTTTCTACTTCCCATGCAGATTAGATCTATGTAAGTCTCTCTTAGTGTCCTCATTGTTGTCTAAGTTCTCTGGGATTGTGGTTTGTAGGCTGGTTTTCTTTTACAAACCACCTATGAGAAGTACATTTGATAATTGCCTTTTTATGTCTGGGTTACCTCACTCAAAATAATGTTTTCTAGTTCCATTCATTTTCTTGCAAAATTCAAAATGTTGTTATTTTTTTCTGCTGTGTAGTACTCCATCGTGCAAATGCTCAATTGTACCACAAGGACATGTGCTCAACTATGTTCATAGCAGTATTGTTTGTCATAGCCAGAATCTGGAAACAACCTAAATGCCCCTTGACCAAATGGATAAGGAAAGTGTGGTACATTTAAGCAGGGTATTTTAAACAACATATGGTTACAAGAGAAATGCTCAAATATTCTAAACTAGGGACTAGTAAGATGGTTTCGTCAGTACAAATTTGTTCAGACCAGCCTCATGACCTGAGTGTGAGTGTGGGAATCCATGCAAAGGTCAAAGGAGAATGCCGACTCTACAACATTGTCCTCTGACTTTCACCAGCCATGCCATGACACACCAAGACCACACACACACACACACACACACACACACACACACACACACCATAACATCAACAATAAAATTCCATTCGATTTTAATTTTTTGAGACAAAGTCTCATTCTATAGACCAGGCTACTATGGAACTTGTTGTATAGACCAGGGTAATTTCAAAGTGACATCAAACAAACAAATGTCTGCTTCTTTCACCTCCCAAGTGCTATGAGCCACCATACCCAGCCAAAACTAAATCTAAAAAAATTAAGCTAATTGAAAATATATATTATCGATTTCATGGAATGCAACATAGAAATACCTATCCAGAATTATATAATATCAAGTGAACATATGAGAAAAGAAGAAACACATAGACCAATAATGTGAATGTCAACCCTGGGAAACTAGAAACTACCCTCAAACAAGCAGAATAAATCGAACCAGCTGTCTCCAAAATTAGATTCGTAGGTTTATTCTTCTGATTAATACCTCTGTTCCTCTATAACTCCCAGCTGGGAATAACATTCAGCATTACCTATGGCTAGTCAGTGATGATATTCTTCCCAACTAAATATACTAAATATATTTAAGCCTGAGGTTACATGCAAGACTGAAAGCTAGGCATGGTTAGATTTGACTCGCCTCCAGCACCCACGTGTGTGCACTTGCGCATGTGCACGCGCACACACACACACACACACACACACACACACACACACACACACACCTCTGCCTCATAGCCAAGGAGTGGTACTATTTTACTTATACGGTCCCTCTAAACTCTGAGACTTAGCTCCTAACTCTCAAGTGCTGCTTGTTCCCAGACTCTGCTCAGGGGTATGACCTTGTTAGAGGTTTCATATGCTTTTTTTTATTTATTTACTTTGCTGGGCAAATGGTAAATCAGATGTTCACTTGTAGAAACATCTCACAGTCATTCTTTTTATAGGTAAACCAACTTAGAAATTTGGCTTTCAATTGGAGGCCCATCTGTTTGGCTTAAATCGTAATCATAGAAAAGCTTGAGGTGTTAATTAGGAAGTCTGCCTTGATAAGAGGAACAAAAATGATTTTCATTAAAATAGTCCATTCCCTAAGCTTTCTGCTCACTTTGCAAGCAAATAATTTTAGAGTTCCTCTGACAGACAAAGTTTCTTGTTTTTAATTGTTAACAGTAGAGATTTAAATTAGTTATAATGAACTATTCTCTGCTGGGTGGACTGATAATTGTTAAGATGTGTGAGTAAGTTTTCCTTGTTTTTGAAATCATGAAACAGTCTATTTTGGAGTCTGCCTTCTAATAAACCCACACTGCTTGATATCTGTACAATTTATAAAGTCTATAAAACTGGAAGATATCTACTCTGCAGTTTCTAATAACGGCAACCTCCATTTATCAATTAATGCCTACATATGAGGTGCTGTTTTAATGCTCTGTTTATATTAACTCATAAATTTCATGGCAGTGATACTATAAGAGGTAAGCATTGTTGCCTCAATTTAAAAGATGTATAAATAAATTTTGAAACATTATTAAGTTCCTTGCCTAAGAAACCAAGTCAAATAAAGGGTGACTGACTCCAAAAACCATACTGCTCTGAGTACAATATTTCTATGAGGACTTCAGTTTGAAGAACAAGTATTTTCTAAACACCTGTGTGCCAGGTCCCCGTGTAGATGCTGTAGGTATAGGAGTCAGCACAGAGATCTTGCTCTGATGTTTTGCTTTCAGTGCAGCTCAAAAGGTTTTCATTCATAATAGTTTAGAAGACTGTCGTAACCAGAGACTCTGATAACAATGTGGGGGAGGAAGGGTGTCAACCCAAATTGCATCAGTCTTCCATTTACTCTAGAGCGCTGGTTCCCAACCTTCCCAGTGCTGTGACCCTTTAATACAGTTCCTCATATTGGGCTGACCCCTTCCATAAAATTTTGCCACTGTTATGAATTATAGTGTAAATATCTGCTATGCAGGACATCTGATATGCAACCACCAAAGGGATTGAGACCCACAGGTTGAGAACCACTGTTCTAGATTGAAATGTTTTGTATATGGCACAAAAAAAATGGGAGGGGTATTAAATATGAGAAATGGCAAAAAAAGTTAAAAATTCATTTCTGTTTGGCCAAAGGAACCAGACATTATACTATACTACTGCAAATGACACTTCACTGCTGGCCCCCATTTGACTAACCTCAGTCCAGGATTGAAGTCATGGGAGTGCCTTTGCTGATATTGTCTCTGTATCTAGACAAGTCACCACCATCAATCAATAGAACCATTTGTATTATGAAATTGCAAAATGATTAGAGATTCTCCGTCCCTGAGAAAAGAAAATGTTCCATCACTAAATTGGAATAATTGCTGGGTTTTGTAGTTTCCAGGAAAATCTAACTTAATGGATAAAATTTTCATAATTTTAAGCTTTTCTTTGCCAAATTTTTGCAGCTTTTTTTGCACCTGCTGCTGCTTGTCTACTGGTGAGTGCTGACTGGTTACAGACAAAATGACTGAGCAGTGAGCAGAAGTTATGGCACACAGTCAATAGCTCAGTTCAACAGTGTAGCTCTTTATTACTGTGTTGCTGTGTTTATGATTTTATATTGTGACATGGAATAGAGCCATAGTCTCTGCCTGAAATCATCCCTAAAATTAACTGTATCAATATTTTATAATACTCTTTGAAGATCAGAATAACTTTCAAGAGTTCAATGTGCAGGCATTCTCTTTCAAAGCTATAGAGAAGTCTTACTGACTGGCTTGATCAGACTACTTTCTTTTTTGATATTATTGAGCTATACATTTTTCTCTGCTCCCCTCCCTGCTTCTCTCCTCCCCTCCAACTCTCTCCCATGGTCCCCACATTAGTAATTTACTCAGGAGATCTTGTCTTTTTCTACTTCCCATGAAGATTAGATCCATGTATGTCTCTCTTAGAGTCCTCATTGCTGTCTAGCTTCTCTGGGATTGTGATTTGTAGGCTGGTTTCCGTTGCTTTATGTTTAAAAACTACTTCTAAGTGAGTACATGTGATAATTGTCTTTCTGAGTCTGAGTAACCTCAGTCAATATGATGTTTTCTAGCTCTATCCATTTGCCTACAAATTTCAAGATGTCACTATTCTCTGCTGTGTAGTACTCCATTGTGTAAATGTACTACCTTTTTTTCTTTATCCATTCTTCAGTCAAGACTACTTTCTGATATCACCCAGGACCACTGACCCAAGTGTTGTATGGCCCACAGTGATCTGGGCACCCCACACATCAATCATCAACCAAGAAAATGCACCACAGGCTTGCCCACTGACCCATCTAGTGGGAACATTTTCTGAAACAAGATTCCATTTACAAAAATGACTATAGCTTGTGTCAAGGTGACATAAATGTAGCCAGCAATGATGTGGGAGTGTCATATATCAATCTGTTGATTTCATTGGTTAAGGAATAAAGAAATTGCCTAGGCCCCTTGATAGGCCAACCCTTAAGTGGGTGGAGTAAACAGAACAGAGGCCTGGGAGAAAGAAGCTGAGTCAGTGAGTCGCCATGGTTCCCGCACTCCAGGCAGATGCAGGTTAAGATCTTTCCTGGTAAGCCAGCTTGTGGGCTACAAAGATTAATAGAAATGGGTTAGATTAATATGTAAGAGCT
>NW_004949099.1:20982602-21018044 GCF_000317375.1 Microtus ochrogaster | reverse complement strand
ATTTATGGCTAGAAACCAATTATGAGTGAGTACATCCCATATTCATCTTTTTGGGTCTGGGTTACCTCACTCAGGATAGTGTTTTCTATTTCCTGGTCCCCAGCTGATGGTAGTATTTTAGGAGATAGACCGGAGCTTGGAGAAGCATATACCAGGGAACAGGTCCTTGGTAATATATCATCATTGTTCCCTTCCCATTGTGCCCACCCTCTGGTTCTGGTCAGCTATGGTGGGAACAACTCCGCTGCATACACCTACTGCCAAAATGTTCTGCCCAAGTGAATTCCAGGCAACTATGACTCCTCTGAAACCAAGAACCAAAATAAATCTTTCTTCCCTTAAAAAAAAAAAAGAAATAACCATTGAGTCTTTATAGTATTCCCTATCCTGAGAATTATTCTTCCTAAGCCATAAGCTTTTGCTGACCTCCTAGATGGGAGGAGATTCCTCAGCAGGACTAGGTTCCACGAGTTTGTAACACAAAGCATAAAGTTCCTTCCCTGACAGAGAATCATGTAATAATGAGCCCAGTCGTAACCTCTAATTTTAAGTTAGCCACTGGCTAAATGAGGGAGGCCTCCAGACTAAAAACACTCTAGTTAATGAACTCCTAAGTATTCAGTACAGTGAATGCACTCATCTCCTATGATTTTTTTGTAGTTTCTAGATCATTTAGAATTTATTAAGCTTGTCCATCCCCTAACTTCCAACCTGCTGATGGTTTTCTACCTTTAAGACCATTAGTTTTGTCACTGGCTCCTCTTTCTTTATAATTCCTTCATAGGGTACTTTATTCTCATCTCACTTCTGCTCTCCTTGTGTGGTGTAATCTAATGTATGTCCTTTCTGTTTCTGTCCTCTATGTCTGTATTCTAGTAATTCCAAAAACCACATCAGCAACCCAAACATCACACCAGCAACCTTTGAGCAAAAACCAATTTCTCTATTTACCCACTAGATGCCCCCTAATTGAATATGCCTCTGCAAACCTCCTGTCTTAGTGACATTTGTGTTTTTCTAAAGGAATTCATGATCAAGGCAACTCTCAGAAGAAAGTGTTTATTGTGGCTTACTATTTCAGGGGATCAGTTCATGACCATCATGGCCTGGATAATGGCAGCAAGCAAGCAGGCTTGTGTGGGAGCAGTAACTGAGTGCTTATGTTCATATTCGAAAGTAAGAGGCAGAGAGAATTGTCTGGACATGGGGTGTGGTTTTAAAACCTCAAGGCCTGTCCCCAGTTACACATCTCCTCTAAGACCTAATCCTCCCGAAACAATTCTACCAATTTTCACCAAGTCTTTAAATGTATGAACTCATGAAGGCATTTTCATCCAAACCATTACACCTACATCGTTTTAAACTCTTCTTCCTCTTGCATCTTTACTGATGGTGATTAAAATGTTAATGATGATGCTATTAATGAAGATTAACAAGATGCTAATAATTACATATGCGTGTATTGTAGTTCTAAGTGATATGTATATGTATGTATGTATGTATGTATGTATGTATGTATGTATGTATGTATATAATATCATTTGGTTCTTATGTCCCTTATGTTTTGGGGGTACAGTCATTATAGCATTATAGTATTCTTACATATAAGTGATGGAGGCAAAGAGAGCTTGAGTAACTTGTCCAAAATTACATGTCACAATTCAAACTCATGGCTCTCAGTTTCACTGGTGTAGTATTTCTGTCTCAAAAAAAAAAAAGGTACCACTACCTATTCAATCAGCTGCAAATGAGTCTAGATAACCATCTGTTTCTCCTTATCCAATCTGCCACCAAGAGAAACCTTTGCATTCCTAGGAAAATGTCCTGAAGGAGAGGGAAAGAGGTCTTTCTGTTTGGCTAAAGTTATTCTGGGAAATTGAGTTTTCATATCCCAGGCCAGGATTTCTAGTCCCATTCCTTAATGTCATAAAACTTTTGTTCTATACTAGAATAACCCAAAAGACTTGGAGATAGTTCAGTAGACAGTTGAATTCAGAACTCAACCTTATACAGGGTAAAATACACTAGCCTCATTCCAAGGAACATTTTTTTCTTTAACACAGAATGCAGAACAGAGGATAGAGCCCTCTGTAGTCATTAAACGCAGTTTCAAGGAGGTCTGGAATCACAATACAGAGAGCTTTGCCTTAGTATTAAATCCTCTTGGCCATGGATAGTGAATTCCACTATGAACCAACAACGTCAAGTTTTCTTTTGAAAGTAGTGAATACTATCTGATGTCTTCTACATTTTTTCAAGACTGAATATTAAAAATGTTATAGATATGATTTTACTAATAAGTATTACAGTTATACAGAAAGAATAGAGTTTGTGAAACCTATTCTTTTTGGCAGGGACTTTTTCATGAAGACTCCCCTGTATTTAAAGAACAAAAACCAAAATGGCTATTCTCTATTATGTACTGAGCAACCTTTTTCAAGAAACAGTTGTGTTGTACCAGGCATCAATATAGATACTAAGAATTTAGCTGAGATGGACTTGAAACTTTGCTCTTGAAAAGCATGAAAATTGTTAAATTGACAATTTACACAAAGTAATCTGGCATATCAAATTAATTATAGATCATAAAAATACTATAAAGAAAATCTAAAATACACATGACATGATCTAAAATACATACCAGAATATCCCTAAAAATAATCAATAAAGATTCATAAATAGAGTCCCATGGATGAAGAAAAAGTCAGAAGTACCAATCTCTCCCATAAATAATGTTAGAGGATCCAATCTGTTGTTCTGATTTTGGTCATATTCTTGTGTCTGAGCAATTCATTATTTTGAGGCAGCTTAGGGGACTAAAACTTGTTCTCCTCTATTGTATGTCCAATCAAGGTATATTGGAATGAAAGCAGAGATGGTATGATCAATGGCCCACAAAAACTACACACACAGGTGGATGAGTTTCTTAAAAGACAGGTAGCATTACAACCAGTAAGAAAATTAAATACAAGCAAAACTCACCACAACATCAGTTGCACAGTCAACACTGAATTCTGGGGTGGGACCAGGCAGGACTTCCTACCAAGAGAGCTGGTCAGCCTGGACTTTACTATTATCTCTTAGGACCCACCAGCTCAGTTGTGCCTATATTGCTCTTATAGCTTTTACTATATACACTTCTCCCTTAATCTCTTTCCTCTTTCACTTCTAGAGTCATTTTTTTATAATAGGAGAACAGCAGACATTTGATGAACTGCAAATTGGGAACATCATTGAAGCTATGGTCCAAGAACAACTAAATTACATACCACAATACAGCCCATCAAATATTTAAAATGCTGCAATCAAATGAAAGGTTTATTGTTCCAAAATCACTAATGATACAACCATACTTGTTGCAAATTGTTGTTTTATGCAAAGGCTTTGGAATGCCAACTGCTGTGTTGTCTGAACTATTCTTTTATATATATATAAACTTTATTCTTTTTTGTCTTTGACCCAGGTATTTCAATCAAAGATTTCTTCTATTGTAAATTCTAATGACTTTCCTCCTGCCAAGTGGGCTGACAAAGCCTCAGAAAGGATATGGAGAAAAAAGGCTTAGATTGAGTTTCCTGGGGACCTAGGAATGTTGATCTGAGTGAAGATCTAGGTATGCGAGAGAACGGCTAGCATTTGTGTGGGCCAGATTACTCTAAGCAAAAAATCTTATCAGGTATATGCAATGTTGATTCTGTTTTTCTAAGAATGAGATCAGCGGTTTTATAGCTAATGGTAAAACAGTGCTGATCATGGGGCTGGTATCAGGAATCAAGGGAAAACACTACAATACAGATGTACTACATGAGAAACATCCATGGAAATGTCCCTGTGTTTTACTCTGTGCTCTGAGAAGCCTCTGTACTTAAATGCTGTAGAGATGAAGATTCTGAAGTGTCTAACTCTCCACATGCCTTAGTTCACTAGAAAGATATAAGAACACTTCTCTGTGTGAGAGAGATTATTTTCCTAATAGCAGAAACATCTTGAGCAGTTGAGGATGCTATAAATGAAGGGCTTCAGTAGATATACAAGAAGAGAGGGTGGCTGAAAAGATGTTTCCGTATGTGTTAGAGCTAGGCATAGAGGCACCCAAGGTCTATCCAAATCATTTGAGGAAAGGGCTTGGTTGACCAGAGGAAACATGATCTGAGAAACTCACCCAGTAGAATAGAAAGAGACCATGCCTTGTAGATTTTCACAGACTCCACCTCTAAAGCATCCTCATGACAATCCAATCCTCTGATTACTGAGGATAAGACATTCCTACTTACCATTAATCAAAGGAATCAGTTGAGTATCTAGACTCCACAGTTCTTGTCCAGAGGTACACCATCAGCACATCTTCCCCAGAGAGCAAACACAACATAGTCGAGGAGTGTCTGAGGGACAGGTACACACCAAAGTGACTAATTCTCAGGCAAGAAAGAAGGCTGCCTCCATCTGGCAAACAGATGGGATCCTCTCTGTTAGCACAAAACATAAATTAAATCTCAGTATCCGCCAAAACAGAAAGTTGACAGTGATTCTGTGGTTTTGCTTTCCTCATTAAGAAAATAGCCATTTGTTTATGAAGAAAAACTTCATGACAAATTTTTGCTACACGTTGTGATTATAACACCTAATTTCCCAATTAAACATGCTAATTGTGAGTAGTTACCTCGCATAACTACCACGCACAGAAGTGTAATTATGTAATAAAAAAGCGTTTGTGAAAGTTCCATGGGAAGGGAAGCTGGCAGAAGAGACAGGTGCTTAGTGAAGATGAGTGAGTACCACTGAGGCCCCCACTGGGTTTTCTTCTACTCTGAGTAACAATTAGAACTTGGCTGTGAGCTCAGATTTCTCAAACTTTTAAGTCTGAACAAAATTCCTTTTGTAACTGCAGCATGGTGACAGAACGACTAGGTACTGAAAGAGAAAAGAACACTTCTTCGTGGACCCAATAGATTCTACTTACTTCCTGACCGAGACTAAGATGAGCCAAAATCCGCCACACGGGCCTTCTTTGTCCCTCCCGACATCACCATCTGCTGAGAGAATCCCAGTGACTCCAATTTCACGTTTTTACAGTAAGACGGGATCACAAACAAAAAACAGTTTGGGGAGATGAGAGCCAGTAGAGTTAGAGCTACGTAATGAAGAGCTGCCTGATGGAAGAAATAAGGGCAGATGAAGAAATGGCATTAAACCTGGACTTAAGAGCTTGATGAATTGGTATAGAAACTCACTGGGAAAAGCAAAAAGGGATTTTGAAGATATGTTCCTGAAGAATTTGGGTGTGTGAGACTCCCTTAACGTTTTCAAGAGGTATGGACAAGATTGGGTGATCCGTTAGTACATCTTTTATTATTACAATTGTTCTTCAGTGTATGTATGTTTGCATAGACATAAAGACATATATAAACCTGGATATTTAAATTCAGGGTTTTTTTCGACAAACCATTATTACCACCATTCCTTCTTCAATGTGTGATGTTTGATAAGCCTTCAGGTTCAAACATTCCCTCTGGTTCTTCTGGTTTGTACTCTCTCCACTCACCATCGCTGTATCTATTAATTGAGGGTTTGTGTTTCTAACCAGTAGGCCAAAGTTCAAGACAAGATAAGACTTAAGCTTCAGTTTACAAAAGAAAATAATAAGAAGGTTCAACCTATGTCATATGAACAAACTGAGTTATTGCTAATGTACTATCCCATAATTATGTTCCTATTATTCCCTGCAAGAAGTCATCCTGCCATTGAAATGTCTTTTCAAAATATTACCCATGGACACAAAACTACCAAGATCCGTTCATTTTTTCCTCATTTCATGGTGTATACATAGTTGAAACTGTAGCCCAGTAGCAATGAATTAAATCTCATCACATACAGGTGCTAGAAGAATTCATGTGTGGCATGAGAGATGCTTTGATGGTACTGTGTCAAGATTCTGCTCCTGGTTGCCACACTCCCTCCAAGGCAAGAAATAACTGAGCTTGACAACTCCTCAACATGTTGGCACCATAGCAGGGACTGCTGTATTTACACAGGGAACTCACGGGCACTGTGATTTATTTTCCTGGCATGAAATATAGCAAAAACTTCCCTAAGCTTCATATAGCCAAGCAGCACCCAAGATAACACAAAGAAACAAATAAGCCACCAATGGCCTAGCGGGCATTTTGGCAGCATCAACTGACCAAAAGCAATTTCTTGGGAGAAAATAGATTTATTTTCTGAAAGGTTATTTCAGTTCATATGACAAAATGAAGGAGCATGGAATGAGGCTTATACAATGTAGAAGAAAAGATATTTATGATAACACCATACTTAGCTCACAGTAGGAATTCAGAAAAGATTGGCTAGAAGGGTATGTTTTTTAGCAAATGTCTGTTAGTTTATGTTTTAAATTTTCTCTCCAACATTGTAATTATCATAATCCCATGTTTTACAAAAAGAGGAAAATGCTTATGTGTGGAAGGACACACTGTGGAGGCCAGACACTGGAGACAAGTGTCTTTTTTGGTGAACTCCTTAGATTTTGATGCAAGGTCTCTCATTAAATCCAGGCCTCTTGGGTTTAGTCTGAGTGGCCTGTAGGTCCCTGGGATTATTCTATCTTTACCTCCATAGTATCGGAATTACAAAGCAGGCAAGTATGAATGTGCTTAGTTTATTTTTTAACAGGAGTGCTAGGGATCCAAATTCACTCCCTCACTGGTACATAGGAAAGAAGCAATTCACTGAACTGACAGAACCATCTCGCCAGCCCTAAAAATGCTTCTTTATGTGCTACTATATAGAAGGCTGACCTGAAGCTTTTTTTTTTTTCATTTAAAAAGCCTGTTGTAAAACCTGCAGTGGAACAATACATTGGCCTTTGGTTCAATTTGCACCACTGCAGAAACAATTATTTTCAAATAATTTTAGACAGAGAAAACGTGCAAATTAAAGTTTATGTGCCCTTGACTTGGTTTTCCCTTATGTTAACATCCTGCAGAACCATAAGCAACCATCAAAGCAGATATCTCAATTCCCTACAATATTCTTCATTGACATCCCTCTAGATTTATGCTAATGTTCTTGTTCTGCCTCTGGATCTAATAACGTAAGATCACTTCTTGAATTCAGCTGTCACATCTTGTTAGAATCTTCCCATCTGTACCAATTTCTCCTTTCCTTCATGACACTCACACACTGTGGAATACAGCATTCCTTCTCGACCCCAGGGAGTACATTCCAAGGTGTTCTACAGATGTCTGAAATCACTAATCTGTTTATATATGTTCATCTCACCTATACACACCTGTGATAAGGTTGGTTTTTTTTGAGACAGGGTTTCTCTGTAGTTTTGGAGCCTGTCCTAGAACTAGCTCTTGTAGACCAGGATGTTCTCGAACCCACAAAGATCCACCTGTCTCTGTCTCGTGAGTGCTGGGAATAAAGGCATGTGCCACCATTGCCTGGCAAGGTATCTTTATAAATTAGGAATACTAAGAAGTAACAACAAAACTTAGTCATGAAATAGAATAGTATATACCATAATCAAAGGACTTAAAACGTGTAAATTTTGTGTTTTCTAGAATTTATGTTTAATATTTTTGAACTGTGGCTGCCAATGGGTAAGGGAATCCAGGAATAGCTCTTTGATAGAAAAGGGAGGACTTTGTCACAGTAAGTTGTTGTATAGAAAACCACTCATTAGTGTTTACAGATGCTTGTCAATTCTTACATTGAAGAGATATAGCATCAGGAAAGACCATGGAGGTACCACATCTAGTTTCTGATGTCTGATGAAGGGTACATATTGCCTTCCAGTGATTTATGTAAGGTGGTATCTGCCAGGGTTCCCCACTACAGTGTCATTATTTTCCCTTTGTAATGATAAAATCTTTGGGGGAGACATTTGAAACTATGCAAATATTGCTTCTGCTTTAAAGTTTAAACTTGCACTCACTAATTGTAGCATCCATTAGGGTTTCTAGCTGATAGCAAGCAGCTGTGTGCACGCTAAATGTGACTTGTTAGCCCTCCGCCTTGTTTTTATACTGATTAATTGGATTACTTTTCTGAAGAGGAGGTGACATTTTTGTGTTTGTCTGCACATGTTCATGTATGTGCCTCTATGTCTAGAGAGCAGAAGACAGTCTCAACGTCCCTCAGAACACCTGCCATCATTTTTATTAGATGGTTCTCTCATTGGCCAGGAACTTAATAAGCAAGCAAAGCAGGCTGGTAGTGAGCCCCAACCTCTTTCCACTCCTCCAGCAATGGTATTAGAGGTGCATTTCACTATGTACAGGGCTTTTATTTGTTCTTTTGGTTTTTCTTTAAATGTGGGAGCGGGGAGACCAAAATTGGATTCCATAGTTCATAAGACAAGCTCTTTACTAACTGAACCATCACCCCAGTCCCTATTTCTCCAGTTTTCTTCATTTTTTTATGTGGATCAGTTAGGTCTAATGAATACATATTCTGCTCCCTGGCTGATGGTCTAGTAGTGTCTCCTATGATTGTTTATTATTTTGTTAGAGAGGATCCAACTTTAGTCTCTCTTATCCAGGTGGACCGGTCTCTGGTACCCTCAGTGCAACCCCCATTCTCTTTTTTTTTTCTTTTTGAGGTGATGATTACTACTTTACTCCCTGGCATTTCAAAACTTTTCAGGCTCATCCTGCATTTTTTTCTGTCTGGGTCCTGGGATGCAGTAAATTGCCAATGTGCCTTCTATTGGAGAACATTGTTTAGAAAGGTACCTCTAAAGTGTCCCAAACATTGTTTTAATTTTTTTCTTTACTGAATCATGACATCAGTAGTCTCCAACCCTAACAACCACCCCCTCACTTGTCAAACCAAACCAGATGTGAGCCCCAAGCAGCAATAACACATTGACACGTAGTTCTGCTTTAGGGGCCTAATTCCTTTAATTGGGAATCATTAGCAAATAGATAACAAGCTGTCAAATTAAATGCTATCCTTTAACCCTCAGTCAGGGTCCTCAACAGGCGCCGACAATCAGGAAATATTAGGAAAGAACAAGTGTAAGAAGAAAGGAGGGTCTGATGGGGGAAGCTATGGTGTCCTGGGCAAGTATAAGGAGGAAGGAGGGTCTGATGAGGGAGGCTATGGTGCCCTGGGCCCTTGAGACAGGCACTCAGGAGCATGAAACAAAACTGTAATTCCTCACAGAAAGGACATTGGCTGCAAGCACTGAGAGAGACACACATACCTTCCCACAGAACCTCAGACCAGTTCTTGCTACTTTATATCACCCATTTACCATAGTAGACCTGGTTCTACTCCTTAGTTACAGCCAATTTATGTGATTTGACCTTCCACTAGAAAACCAGGATGGTAGAGTCACTGGAAGAGCCTTTGAATCCTATTTCCCTAGGTTTGTATATTTGCTCAGAGTTCATTTCCCAGAAGCTGTTTCCTGATTTGAGAAGGAAACTGGAAGTAGATGCCACATCACAAACATCATATATAGTGCAAAACACTCAGCATCACTCCTGGTGCATGGTAGAAACTCATAAAACAACAGCTAATCGGCAGCTAAAAGTAATACAAAAGGTTAATATAAATGCTGGCTGTTATTTACCTATCTTTGCGATTTTTCCCCCTACCTTCCAGTGAGCTGGCAAGCTTTCATAGAAATCAGTCTACGAAAGGGGAGGGTTCCTGGTATTTTGCAAAATGAGAGTGGCACAATAAGATGGAGAATTCATCTTCAGTTATTAATTACCTGGAATATTTGACATAATTAATCAACATTGCATGGGGTGCCAAAATAATGACATTTTCTCTGTTCTGTCTTTATGAAACCAGCAATAGTAATGGCATAGGGAAAATTCAATCTCTGTTAGCATGATTAAGTAGGGTATTATTTACTTTTAAGGCTGCAGACACCTTTGGGACCATGTTTAGACTTGTATCACCTGTAATTAGATGCATAAACTACTGGGACTAAAACTAATCTTTGTGACAATTTAGCTTAATAAATTTGATTTGCATAAAAGAGAGTCAAAGAAAAGCAACTGTTTTTCAATAAATTAAGTATCTCCTCACAGACTGTTAACTTTCATTTCTTAGAAGCAAAAATTTTGTCTCAATGACTCTAGTCATTTTTGTACTAAAAAATGATTAAAATTTTATTATAAAGACCTTCCAAATAAAAATAGAAAAACATCATGGACAAAATTAACCAGACCAAAGTACATACATCTGGGTGAACCTCTATTCATTTAAAATAGCCATGCTAAAGCTGTAGGGTTTCACATTCACCTTTATAATTTTATTATTAAATATATTATGCATTTATCCACCAACAGAAAAAAAATACTCATAACATAGTTGAAACAGAAAAACCCAACAGCTTTATACCTGCCCCCATGACTTGTGTTCACTGTTTTAAAAAGATGGTCTACAGAGCTAGTTCCAGGACAGGCTCCAAAGCCACAGAGAAACCCTGTCTCGAAAAACCAAAAAAAAAAAAAAAAGATGACTCTATTTTTATTTTTATTTTATGAGTATGACTATTTGGCCTGCACATATGTTTCTGTGTCAGGTAAATGTCTGGCTCCCTCAAAGGCCAGGAGAAGATGTCCAGTACCCTGGAACTGTACTTACTCCCTATGGATGTTGGGAACTCTCTGAACGCGTAAGCAAATATTGCTAACTGTGGAGTCACATCTCCAGCTCCAATGACAATATCCTTTAAGCAGCTTCTAGATTGCCAGATACCAGCTGGTTGTATAGTAAAAAGAAGTCAAGAAAAACTAAAGAAGAGGATGGGAAAGGCAGGGAGGGGAGCAGAGAAAAATGTAGCGCTCAATAAAAATTAAAAAAAAAAACAAGAAAAGAAAAAATAAGAAAAGACAAACTATAGAGACTCAAAAACAGTAAAAAAGAGGAAAAGCTGTGTGTTAAGTGCCTGTGTGTGCATGTTGGTATGTGCTACAGTATGCACGTGAAAGTCGGAGGACAACTTCAAGCACTGCTACTCACTTTCCACCTTTTTGGACAGAGGGACTTTGGTTTTGCTGCTGTGCACCTCATACTAGCTGACCTGATAGTTTCTGGGGTGTGGTGGGGGCCCACATGCCTCCATTTCCCACCCCACTGCAGAAGTGCCAGGGCGACAGCCGTGTGCTGCTGTGTCTGGCTTTACATGGGTTTTTCACAGTTTGTCCTCAGATCCTTCCACTTGTGCAACAAGCCCCTTCCCCGACTAAACCCTTTCCCCAGATAGATTCCTAACCATGGTCACAATGCCCTTGGAGCTTTCAGAAACACTCACCATCTCCAGTCGCTGTGCATAGCCACTGGAAAGAGAAGAAAACTTTGGCTCTAGGTTATGCGTCTAAAGTGGTTGGATCCTTTAGTAGCAGTCAAGGAAGACATAGTGAAAGAAGTGATGTCCAAGCTGGGGGTCGAAAAACAGTGTACTTTACTCATTGGTCCAGACCAAGAAGGGTAGAGATCCTAGATGACAGAGGTGACAAGACAAAATCCACTGGTTCTGTTTATTGGGGTGCTCATTATTACTCTCCCTACTTGTCCCTTGACTTTGTAGATTAAACTCTGCAAAAGGGAGCCCATGAAAGAGACACTTTCAAGGACTTACCACATGGCTAATGAGCAAGGATAGTATACATTTTGTGGTTACAGCTTTAACTAATTGGCAGAAGGGGAATTCGAATTTTATCTCCAAGTAACCATAAAACAACATCGCCATACTGTAATGATTAGCATAATCATTAAAAAAACAGTTTAGTTAAATTTAAGAAAACCTAGACACATGAAAATACAGCGTCTTCATCAAAGCAAGTCAAGTCTAGATCAAACAACCCTCCACAACGCGCTCTGATGCTTCGAAATAAAATCCTTGAAGCACCAATTACCACTGACTCTGAAAAGCAATTATTATCAGCCGCTCCTTTTCCTCCATGAATTCTAATTTAATTACAGCTTCTAGGTTTAAAATGGAGCTCTGCGCTGTGAAAGAGGGAGAAAGGAGTGCAGGTTCATGGGGAAATAGTAGGGTTTTTTTTAAAAAAACATATTGAAGGTAGTTAGTCATGGCCATTCTATTTCTAAGAGAGACATAGGATTATGAATTCATCAGCTGTTAGTGGCCATCAGGACACAGTAATTCTAGTCATTGTCTGGGGGGAATATGTACCTAGATCGACTGGAAAGAAGAAAGACCTGAGTCCTTACGGTCACCATCCCCCCTTCTCAGCTCCTTAGTGTTTTCCTTGGAGCCTGCTCTGTTCCCAGCTAGATCAAGTTTACAGATTTGCTTTATCGATTGTGAATATTTAACAGTGATGTTTGGCTTGAGTGCCTGTTGATGAAGCAGCCATTCACACAGTTTCTCAAGACCTTTCTGTGTCTGTTGTGCCGGAGTACAGAAGTGGACACGTCTGTGTCTGGCAGGAAGCCAAGCTGTATTGACTTCTTACAGAAAAGGCCTTTCCTGTCATTCTCACACCGTGTCATTTATCCGGCAGCACAAAGATTCCTCCTGTTTCTAAACATGCTGTCCCTGTGGATAGGCCTGACAGATTGACCAGGGCCTGTCCCAGTGGTAAGTATCCTGTGTTCATAGGTCTTCTGGCTTATTTTACAAGATGAGGAGATCATCGGGAACAATTTTAAAAAGACTCCCTCAGGGCCACTAAGATTTCAGGAAGAGCAGGGGCAAAACTGAAGACCACCTGCCTTCCACTTCCACGGAGGCAAGGAATATTCCGTAAAATCAGGGTTATCTCCATCCCACATCATTTGTTTATTTCTGTAATTATTCATTATTTACTCATCTGTGTACTTAAGAATCTTGGTCACTCCCTGCTTCTCCAAGCCTCCATAAAAATGCATCAAATTATCTTTGTGAATATTTTTTAATTTTTTTAAAATTGAAATATAATTACATGATTTTCTCTCTTCCTTCTCTTCCCTCTAACTCCTCTTATGTTCCTCGGCCCTGTCTCTCTTGAATTCATGCCCTCTTTTTCTTTCTCATCCTGCTTCGCATTACTTGTATGTATTTTAAGTGATGATCACTGGGGATTGAATAAGAATCTTGAGGCTCGTCTCTGGAGATCATTCCTGCCATTCCCAGCATTCTTTAGTTGTTGACAATTGTTTGTCTAGGGGTGGAGCCCTGTGACATACGCCCCCCCATGTTAATATGTTTATTGGTGGTGTATTTCTTCAGCTCATGTTTGGGTAACCATATTGTTGAAGTATCATGGGTGAAACATCCCTGTCATTTTAGGGGGACAGCAGATTTGGTAAATATTCTTTAAGATAGGTTTCACTTATATCTTCTCGACTCTATTCAATGTGTTAGGTCACAATGTATCACCTACAGTAAGGATTAAAACAGCTACTCTTCCTCAATAACACTCAGGAGAAGGCTGTAAGACACTGGAGTGTCATCAAGGAATCTTACTTGAACTACAGGGTCTTAGCGCTCATCAAAGAAAGAAAGGGGTTTCACCAGGCATCCTATCAGAAAGAACTGTCTTTCCCATGGACTTGTTGTTCTAAGGAGCATTAGAAATATGCTGCACATAGTAACATATGCCTGTAACTCTAGCACTCAAGAAGTAGAGGCAGACGGATAGTAGCTTTAAGGACAGCCTGGAAAGCATAGGACATTCCAAAGCATAGAGGAAACTTGTGTCATCACAAAATAAAACAAAAACATATACATCAGGATAACTACTCTACAGCTGAAATAAATGGCTTGTTTGTACGTATTTTTAGCTACTTCTGCTACATGGTGATCTGATGGGATGATTAGATAAGAAAGAGTAAATCAAATCAGGATGGATAGCTAGTTCTCTTTTAAGAGCACAATGGAGAGCTGAAGTTCCAGAAACCTCCTAGGTCAAAACACATAGCAAATTTCTGAGATTCCCAGGAGCCAGTGCAAAAGACGATGTGAAGTGAGGTACAGTGCTCTGGTGAGTTCATGGCTGTGCACAGGAGGCTTAAGGTTTTATGCATAGGCAAGAAATTTGTGGTAGTTTTAATGAGAATTTATATATTGAACAACACTAGAGCTATATCTATCCTCACGGCCTTGGGAAAGATCTAAAAGGAGTGTTTGCATTGTTAATCTAGCCTATGTCAAGTATCCAGACAAAGCAGTAAGATTTGAGCCCTGCATTGTGTGCCTTTCATTGTGAGTCATGAGTAAAGGAGGGTGGAATGACACCTACAGAGGAGCCTGTGTCACATAGATAAGAATGGTCCAAGGGAATCAGTTGCCAGGCTTTGGAACTGGGCAGCTGCTATGACACAGCTAGTGATCCTTCTGGGGACCCTGTCCAGGGGGCTTTGCCGAGCCCTTCACCATTGCCACCACAGGAATGGACTGCGGTGTGCAGGGCTATCCCAACTGTGTCAGCATGAAAACCAAACTATACTCCTTTTGTTGAAAATAGTGACTTGTGATCCTATCAAAATACCACAGAATATTTCTTAAAGTTATGAAATAATAAAACAATACCAACAAAATGACTTATTTACAGGTCAATACTTCTTTGGAGGTCACAAAAGATGATTTGGATTTTGTTGTTGATGATCTCAAGGATGTTTTGTGAGACGGGGTCACAGTTAAGCCCATACTCCTCAAACTCCTCCCCGTGGAGGACCTTGAACTTCTAATCTTCTTACTTTCATCTCCCAAGTTCTAGAATCATAGGCCGGCACCACCATGCTTAGTTTTATGAGGGGCTAGGGACTGAATCCAGGGTTTCCCACATGTTAGGCAAGCTCTAACTGAACTACATCAGAAGCCCTGATTTTTGTTGTTTGTTGTAGTTGTAAAGGAAAAGCCTATTTAAAATAGAATCCCTGATCTTAAATAATGTTACACACGGCTTCAATCCCAGCACTTCAGAGGCAGAGGCAGAGGCAGAAGCAGAAGCAGGGGCATATTTACGAGTTCAAGGATTTCTTGGTCTATACCATGAGTTCCAGATCAGTCAGAGCTACATAGTGAAACTTTATCTCAAAAGTAAGTAAATAAATCACATGCCATGGTCTTTAATTTATCTGACATTCTTAAGATGGTATGTAAGAACTCCTAAAAGCAGTCAGATCATCTTCTTGAAGAATTAGCTGCCTAAGTGATGTGAGTAAGGAGGTTTTAAGAAAGTTTGCATTCACCAAGACAATTTGGTCTTTTGTAATTTTATCATAATATAGTGACTTTGCTGTATGTTTTTAGATTCTGTGTGGTAACTTGGAACCTGTCACACCAACATTATCAGACATCAATAGTATCACCTCCCAAGGAGGAGGCAGGCTTAGAGACAGCAGATTTGTTTGTACTGCCTTGACCTTGGGAAAAGGGAAACGCCAGTCCTTCAGTGAGGGAATTTCAATTTGCCCCATGATGTAGATTGCCAACTGCTCCTGTGCCTAATTCTCAAGCTGAGCTTAAAATCATTAAATTCTAAGGGGAGCTTCAGGAGATTACTCCTCTTTGACGGACTTGCTACTTGAATTAAGGATTAAATATTTTTAGTCTCTGTGACTCCATGCTTTCTGTCTCTTCTTTTCCAGGGCTGTGTGTGCTGGACGAGCCTTCTATCAACTGAGCTCCATCGTCAGCTCTCCACTTTCCTCTTTCTATTGGTCTGTAGAGACTCTCTCCTCTGCTCTTGCATCTCTTCTAAAGACTGGCTTTCTCTGTCAGTTTCAGCGAGAAACAGTGGTGCATTTTCATTAGAATGCACAACTGGTAGCTTTCCCTGAGCTCTGCTACTTCCCCCTGCACTGGGCTGAGCAAAGAACTGCAGGACTGACCGTGAGATGCTGTCAGAACCTTTGGAGGACTGATGGAAGACAGTACGCCTGTAACAATGGAGACAAAAATCTTGCTCCTGTCAACCTCCTCTGAATCCCTGTTAACTGAACAGTTGCTCTATTACCACCTCCACACTTGGTGGCATGACTCAGCTTCCACCTGCAAGTTGTGAGATGGTGTAGGGTAATAATGGAAATCTGTGTGCAAGGCCAGAACCACAAGATGCAGAGAGAGGCACTGTGTGAGCACACAGGCTCCATTGTATAAAAATGACTGAGAAAAAAAAATGATTAAGAATTTCAAGGTGGCAATGGCAAGGCATTGGAGCAAATGCAGAGCACTTCTCACATTGGAGGACTATTCATTGTGGGTAAAACCAGCCCCATGCCCAGAGACTCTGCCTCCTCAGCAGTTTGGATCCTAGAAGGATCAGGATGGCTCAGGACCTCTAAGACCAATTTCTCAGCACATCGGAGATGTATTTGCTCCAGGGGGACAAAGGGCAGGGAATAAAAAACAAAGAGAGAGCCAGATAGTGGTGGCATAAGCCTTTAATCTCAGCACTCAGGAGGCAGAGGCAGGTGGATCTCTGTGTGTTCAAGACCAGCGATGGTCTATAAGAGCTAGTTTCATGACAGGCTCCAATGCTGCAGAGAATCTTTCACATTTAGGAGGGTGGGAGAAATGATTAAGATACTCAAAGAATGAGATATGGTCACACAGCTGGGAGGACTTCCTATCACCTTTCTAGCACGAGGATTCAGGATTCAATGTTAGTATTTCCCAAGGTGGTACTCCACGGACCACTGCCCCAGAGGCTACTAATATGACACAAAGATCAGAGTTGTTCTGTATCCAAGCATATTCTGGACACAGGATAATAAATCTACAGGCAGGTAGTGAGAGTTTTTCTTACCACAGCAGGAGATCTGGTAGGCCATTTGATTTCTTCTTTTCGTATCAATAATCATGGGTTTGTAGTTTGATAACTGGTCCAATTCCAAGGCAGCTAGTAGAATATTTCAAAGTATGTGTTGTAGTCTCTTGTATCCTTGCTTCTCTCAGCTCTGCAGAGCTATGGATAATTAAAACCTGTAAATAATACAAGCATAAGTGAACAGCCAGTTGCATACTCATTGACAAAATCTAGTTCAGACCCATACCTATTAAAATTAAATGGCAATATCATCTAATGGACTTAGTGGTTTCATATTCAAAGCTAAAACAAATGAGTCTGTGTGCTGGATAAGATAAGGGTATATCAGGAGGAGGCAATCCTTCCTGGTTCGTGGTATAAAAGGCAGTTTCCAGTGATTTTAAGTCATGGAATATCTGTGCTCTTCATTCCTCCAGCCTTTCCAAGTAGACTACAGATGTGGGAGTGTCATATATCAATCTGTTGATTTCATTGGTTAAGGAATAAAGAAACTGCCTAGGCCCCTTGATAGGCCAACCCTTAGGTGGGTGGAGGAAACAGAACAGGATGCTGGGAGAAAGAAGCTGAGTCAGTGAGTCGCCATGGTTGTCCCACTCCAGGCAGATGCAGGTTAAGATCATTCCTGGTAAGCCAGCTTGTGGGCTACATAGAATAATAGAAATGGGTTAGATCAATATGTAAGAGCTAGCCAATAAGAGGCTGGAACTAATGGGTCAGGCAGTGATTAAAAGAATACAGTTTCTGTGTAATTATTTCGGGTAAAGCTAGCCGTGGAGGCGGCCAGGTGCCAGGGACGCAGCCCCGCCGCTCTTATTTCAACAGACTACATTGAATGTTCATGATTGTTATGGTTTAAATAAGATGCTGCGGATTGACGAGGGTCATAGTGGCAGAATGCTGCAGGTCCCTAAGTGACAACAGTGGGCTGTGGGCCATGAGACCACAGCAGGCCATAAAGGCAGCCAGGTCCCAGGCAGGGGGTCATGTTGCAAGTGATAGCCCTCGGCGGGGCACCCAGTCCCAAGAGGAGCCACGGCCCTGGTGGGTGAGAGAAAGGTGGATAGGAATGCCATGCAGAGTGAGGTTTGATATTTATTTAGTGGGTTATGGATTGGAGAGGGGGAAGGGGAGGATGGAGAAGAGCAGAGAGAAACAGAGAGAGAGAGACAGAGAGAGAGAGAGAGGAGAAATAAGAGAAGTGGGGAAAAAAGAGAGGGAGATGGAAAGGAAAGGGCTCAGACTGGAAACAGAAGGAAGATCCTCCTGCTTCAGCAGTGGATGGCATAGGGTGGCTTGTCTCTTAAAGGGACAGGACAGACCATTACAATGAAGAGTAAGTGTACTTTCTTAGAAAGAACTTTAGAACAATGAGAAATAATCCTAAGGTTTAACAAGTGGTATGCATGATGGAAGAAGGGTGCAGGGATTGTGATGGCTATTCACTTGTCAACTAGACTGTATATGGACTATAATCCAGAAATGGAGGGCACACAATGTAATCCAGACCTTGAGACAAGAAAACAACATGCCCAAAGCAGCTTCTTTATTAATGGCAAAAATCACATTCAAAACATACAAAGGGGAATCTCACATCACCTCACCTTTTCTGCCTGAATGAAAAGGAAGGCTTTAATTTTAATTTTAAGATAGTAAAATTACATACAACAAAACTAACAATAAATGTTGGATGGGAATGTGGCCATCATAGAAACTAGTGTACAGGTTTCTTTTAAAAAAAAATGAAAGTAGAGCAATCACAGCTCTACCCTCTTGAATGTACACCAAAAGGGATGTAAGTCAGCAAACCACAGAGGTATTTGCATATCTGTGTTTATTACTGCATATCTGCAACAGTCAAGACATGGGACCAGCCTAGATGAACATAATTTGCTGAAGGAATTAGGAAAATATGAAATATACACACAATGGAACTTTGTCTAGACATAAGCAAAAATGCAATTATAGTATTTGCAAAAAAATGGTTAGAGCTGAACAGTATTATACTAAGAAAAATAATCTAGTCCAAATTCAGAAAGATAAATACATGAGTGGTATTTAGATTTGTATGTTCTCTCTCTCTCTCTCTCTCTCTCTCTCTCTCTCTCTCTCTCTCTCTCTCGTGTGTGTGTTAAAGTAGAAAAGAGACTATGAGAGAAATAGAAGGACTCTGACAGTATTATATTAAGTAAAATAATCTAATCCAAATTCAGAAAGATAAATGTTTTTTATCATGAGTGGTATTTAGATTTGTATGTTCTCTCTCTCTCTCTCTCATGTGTGTGTGTTAAAGTAGAAAAGAGACTATAAGAGGAATAGAAGGACTCTGAAAGGAGGAAATGGGCATAAGAAAAAAACTATGATAATATTTATATGAAAATGTCATAATTGAAACTATTACTATGTATGCTAACTAAAAACCAAAGTAATACTAAGTAAAAGATCCACATAAACATTCAAAACGCATGTTATTCCCACATGTGATTTCTGTTTTATCTAGCCTCCTGTGCTTTGATTTTTTTCTTGTTATCTGCCCTGATGCCCACCTGAACTGTTCTTACAACTGATATGGATTTTTAAGGCTTTTCTATTATTGAAGGTACCGGGATGGACTAAAGTCATTGGGCCAGGTGGATGGGTGATTGAGAGTCCTTCATACTACCTAGGTGTGGAGTAGCAATCATCAATACTGCATTAACCAGGAGGATCAATGAGAATGATCCTTCCTACAAGAAGAAATTGTTTGCAGGTGCAAATAAGCATGAAATAGAATTCTGCTAATGAGTTTCCATTACCAGCTAAATGCATAATCAGATTATTTGGGCTTTCCTGTGGCAGTTACAAATCAATTATTAGTCATAAATCCTATCATGTGCATGGACTATCTTCGTATTGTCTGACTTGGTCTATAATGAGCAAATGATTGGATTCTAATAAAAGTGTGTAATTATTAGTACATAGGTAATAAAAAATCAAAAACAACTGAATAGTTCTGAGGTAATAAGATCCAAGGCAGCTGGAACAATTTTCTTCAAGAACTTTCATTTTAAAAAGAAATAAGCAAAGACAAATTACAATAATTTTTAATAAAAGGCTTAAATAATGGGATGTCTGGGTGCCCATGCATGCTTAATGAAAAAATTGTATTGTAAATGAAACATAAAATAATAAATAATTTTAATTGATAACTGTGATAGTTTGAATGTAATTGCCCTCCCTAATCTCATAGAGAATGATACTGTGAGATGGGGTGGCTTTGTTGGAGTGAATATGGCCTTGTTGGAGAAAGCGTATCACTGTGGGTATGGGATTTAAGGTTTCCTATGCTCAGGATACCTCTCAGTCAACTTCCTGTTGCCTGAAAGATCCTAGGACTCTCAGCTCCTTTACCAGCACCATGTCTGCCTGCATATTACCATACTCCCTACCATGAGGATCATGGGCTGAACCTCTGAGCCATAAACCACCCCCAATTAAATGCTTTCCTTTGCAACCATTGCCATGGTCATGGTATCTCTTCACAGCAATAGAAATCCTAACTAAGACAACAACTGAACAAAAATGATCTCTTCAAATAAATATTTAGGAATAAAAGCCATAACTTAGAGAAATTGTTTGAAGACTACATATCTAATAAAGGACTTCCATGGAAAACAGAAAGACCTCTCAAGTTCTATAAGAAAGCACATTTTTAAAAATAAACTTGTAAGAGAGGCAGAAAAGTCAATATGCTAGATTTTTTTTTATCAATTTGACAAAAGCTAAAGTCATCTGAAAGAATGGAACCTCAGTTCAGAACATGCCTCCACAAAATCCAGCTGTAAGGCATTTTTTAGTGATTGGTGGGGAGGACCCAGTTACTGGGTTGGTGGTCCTATGTCTATAAAAAGCAGGCTGAGCAAGCTATGGGAAACAAGCCAGTAAGCAGCATTGCTCCATGGCTTCTTCATGAGCCCCTGCCTCCAGGTTCCTGCCCTATTTGAATTCCTGTCCTAATTTCTTTCCAAGAAGAGTCTGACCCGCAAGGGACATGAAGCAACTGTTTGGGGTAATAGTACCATAGCTTGCTTGTTGTTTCATGTACTTTTCTTTTGCTGTTTTAAAATATCACAACCAAAAGCATATTACAGAGGAAAGGGTTATTCTCACCTATGGTTCCAGAGGTCTAGCATGCATAATGTTAGAGATTGCATGGCAGCAAGTAGCAGGAGCGGAAAGTATTCCATTTGCATGCAGGGAACAGATCTCTCTGCACGTGTGCCTATGTGATGATAGGCTTAAACACTTGGTCTATTTTCTGTTCTGCCAGCTGGTGTGGCAAACCAGGTGTTCAAACTCTTATTTGATCCAGATGACATATAGTCTTAGTCATTCATTAGATTTCAGAGTCTTTCCTATGAAATCTTTTTTGATATTTTTTCATAAACAAATAGGTTGGTGGCTGCTGTGGTTGTGACTGTGTATATCTGTTGTGTCTCCCCTGTGTATCATGATTAACAAAAACTCAGAGACAGAAATTAGGGTTCTACCTTAAGGTCAGAAAAGAAAACAGCCAGCCCCTGGCTCTTATCTCAGTCCAAAACGGCGATCCTGCCTCCAGGAATCTCAGAATGAGACTAAGAACTGTCTCCTCCTGGCTTATTATCCTCTCTGGTTCTGGGAATAAATGCATGCACCACTACCACCTGATTTCTATGGCAAACTAGTGTGGCTCCTGGGATGAAAGATGTTTGCTATTTCTGTCTTGTCTGTAAGGCTGACCAGTGTGACTGTTTTACTTTTCTGATCCTAAGGCAAGTTTTATTTATTAAAATACAAATGAAATGCCACTATACCTTTATGTGGAGAGAAGTCTCTCACATGGCATGACGGTGGAGATTCTAGATTCTATTCCTGTTTCCCTAATAACAGCATAATTTACCTCCTCTGATATGACTTTGTACACCTAGGTAGTGATATTTTTGAACCCCACAGAGGTCAGTTCATTTGTGCTAGTTGACAGTGCCAACTCGTGATTGAAACAGCTCTTCTGACTCCTGGTCAATTGCGACCTCCTCAGCACAAGGCCAAATCAAAGTACACAACCCCATTAATCAGCATTTCTTTACAAGGTTTTTCTCAACCCATCTAAGACAGTGGATTTTTGTTGTTGTTGTTGTTGTTGATTTTTATTGAGCTCTACATTTTTCTCTGCTCCCCTCCCTGTTTCTCCCCTCCCCCTTCAACCCTCCTAAAATGTCCCCATACTCTCAGTTTATTCAGGAGATCTTGTCTTTTTCTACTTTCTACTTCCCTTGTAGATTAAATCTATGTAAGTCCCTCTTAGTGTCCTCATTGCTGTCTAAATTCTCTGGGATTGTGGTTTGTAGGCTGGTTTTCTTTGCTTTATGTTTAAAAACCACCTATGAGTGAGTACATGTGATAATTGTCTTTCTGTTTCTTGGTTACCTCACTCAAAATAATGTTTTCTAGCTTCATCCATTTTCCTGAAAACTTCAAGATGTCATTATTTTTTCTGCTGTATAGTACTCCATTGTGTAAATGTACCACATTTTTTAATTTATTAGATTTTTAAAAAAAAAAATACAAATCCAAATTCCCACTCCCTCCCCTCCTCCCATTCCCTCCACACAATCTCCCACCCCACCACCATCTAATCCTAAAAGAGGATAAGGCACATTGCTTTGTGGAAAGTCCAAGTCCCTCCCTACCATATCTAGGCTTAGAAAGGTATACATCTGCCGGGCAGGCAGTGGTGGCGCACGCCTTTAATCCCAGCACTCGGGAGGCAGAGGCAGGTGGATCTCTGTGAGTTCGAGACCAGCCTGGTCTACAAGAGCTAGTTCCAGGACAGGCTCCAAAACCACAGAGAAATCCTGTCTTGAAAAAAAAAAAAGAAAGGTATACAGCCAAAGAGAATAGGATTCCAAAAAGCCAGCATGGGGGCAGGGGGAGAAGGGAAGGTAGAAGGGAAAGAAGAGGGTAGAAGGGAAGGGTTGAGGAGAACTGGAGGGAATGGGATAGTCAAGATGGAGGGAGAACAGAGATGAGAAAAAGGAAAGATATTTTAATTGAGGGAGCCATTATAGAGTTAGCAGAAACCTGGCTCTAGAGAAATTCCCAGGAATCTACAAGTATGACCCCCACCTAAGACCCTAAGCAATAGAGGAGAGGGGGCCCAATCTTGACTTGCTCTGTAGTCAGATTGAGGATTATCTTAACTATCACCATAGAACCTTCATCCAACAACAGATGAAAACAGAGGCAGAGACCCACATCGGAGCACTAGACCGAGCTCCCAAGGTCCAGTTAAAGAATGGAAGGAATGAGAATATGAGCAAAGAGATCAAGACCATGATGGGTTCATCCAGTGAAACAGTTTAGTTGAGCTAATAGGAGCTCACCAACTCCAGCTGGACTGGGAAGGTACAAGCATAGGACAAAACTAGGCCCTCTGAATGTGGTTGACAGTTGCATGGCTAGGGCGGACTGTGGGGCCACTGGCAATGGCACCGGGATTTATCTCTACTGCATGTACTGGATTTCTAAAACAGTGTTTAATAGAAAACCTAATATATTGCATGGGCTTTCATCCCTTTGTACCCTACTTCACAATTTTTAATATAAAGGTTATTCAATTCAAAAGGCGGTCAGTCAGAGTTGTACACATCTGCAATTCTGCCACTTGGTTGGGGGAGCTGACATAGGACTAGTGGTTTGAAAACAACCTGAGCTACATCAAGGCCATGTCTCAGGAAAATAAATAATAATAGAGATAATATAAGCAGAACGTCAAAACGACAGGAGGCAAATTAGGATAATTATTGTTATTGCTTATTTTCAGGGATAGAGAGATGGCTCAGCATTGAAGAACACTTGCTGCTCTTCAATAGACTCAAGTTTGATTTCTAGTACCGACATGGCTGGCTCCTGTCTGCCTAACTCCAACTCCAAGAAATCCAGTGCCCTGTTCTAGGTCTGTGGATATGTGTACATAGGATGCACAATACCCTCTAAAGATGTACACATACTTGCAATTTAAAACAAACTAAAATAATGAATAAAAACATTTACTTGACCACCTCTTGTAAATTCTGGACTTGTATCACCTAATGTCCCTTAGGTTCCCCACCCCCTCTCTTTTTGAGACAGGGCCTTAGTATGCAGCCCTTGTTGTTATGGAACTCACTATATAGACCAGGCTGTTCTTGAACTCACAGAGATAGGCCTTCCTGTGCCTTCTGAGTGTTGGGATTAAAGGCTTGTGCTACCACATCCAGCAAGACTATTTCTTTTCAGCAGTGTTCAGTACTTGTTTTATAAGCCGTGCACCCTGAATCAACTCTTGCAAGGCCTAGCGTGGCACAGACAACATTTCCTTGCTCTCGCCCATCACCTTGCTGATGTAGACTCTCTGTTTCCTTTCAGTCAGTATTATGTGTCTCATTTCATCTGAGAACAACAGCATGGCAGACCCAGTTAGGAACAAAGGCCTCACTGATCTTCTTTCCTGGAACTCCCAGGAAAAGACTATAGTGGCCAATAAAAGTAATGCAGAATAACTCAGAATTCAATACATTAAGTGCACATAGTCACACAGTAGACAGGAGCAAACGATCCTCACACTGCCTCAGTACAGAGAATAAGAGGAAAGCTTAGTGATTTTAAGGTGCTTTCAATAGAAGTGGGTACACATGGCTTCCACTTATTAACTACAGGATTTGTTCTCTTAGCTATGCTACTTTCTGGTCCAGGTTGGCATGCTACGCTCAGTAAGCATAGACTATATAATGTGTGAACATCCCCTTCATTATCCACGGAGCAATTGTTCAATTGTTTGCATTTTTTAGCTTATGTTTTCCTACAGAACACTCCTGAGTGCTGATCATAGCTGTTCTGGTTTTTGCCGTTTTATTTATAAATTATGTGTTTGTGGGGATGGGGTGGGAGTGTGAATACCTAGGAGTGCTGGTGCCTATGGAAACCAGAGGTGTCAGAACTCCCTCAAGACGGAGTTGCAAGCAGCCAATATGGATACGGATGCTGGCAACTGAGCTGAGTAGAGGGTATGCTTGCAGAGGGGTCCAAGTTTAGTTCCCAGCTACTGAGCCATCTCTCCAGCTCTCTGCTATTTCATTTGACAGGCGTTAAGTGACCCAAACTCAGACGTCTCCTAAAATCTGGATTTCAACCTAGAGCTTTTTGTTCTGTATCACGTGTTTCTTGTGAGCCCAGTTGTTGTCAGATATTTGGGTAAGATTAACATACCTTTGTCACCCAGTCCTGAACATTTCTGTTACTTCAAGGCGGTCTCAAATGTAGAATTCTGTTGGGAAATGACATTGAAGATTCGTTAACATCCACAGAGTAAAATCAGAAAGAACTTAGAGATTATATAGTCTAACTCTTATTTTGTGGATTCATTGCTTATTCAATACATGCTTTCTATGAACCTGCTGTGTGCTGGGCAATTCTGAGACTACTCAAACCTCTGTGCCTTCAGGAGATTTCATTGCAGTGTAATAAATGATAAGAAAATAGGTCTTCCCTTGACCCCATAATTTACCCTTCCTGTCTACCCTGTCTCAAATCCATCCATTCTCTGTGCTAGTTAATTTTTTGTCAAGTTGCCACAAGCTAGAGTTATCTGGGAAGAAGAACTTCAATTGAGAGAATGCTTCCAACAGATTGCCTGCAGACAAGTCAGTAGGGCAGATTCTTGATTAATTATTAATGTGGGTGGGCCCTGACCAGTGGGAATTGTATAGAATTCATCATAAGACACTCTTATTTGCACAAAGATTTATGCATTAGTTTTTATTATTTGGAATTTTCATACAATGTATTTTGATTATATTCACTTAATTTATATTGATTTTATGTGTATGGTGCTTTGCCTACTTCTGTGTAGTGTGCGCATATGCTGCATGTTCATACACTGTATGTACCGTGTGCATGCAATGCACATGGAGACCAGACAAGGGCATCAAGAGGGCATCCTGGAACTGGAGTCAATAGCCAGTTGCAAGCTGCAAAATGTGTGCCAGGAACTGAACCTAGGTCCTCTCCAAGAGATCTTAACTACTGAGCCATTTTTCTAGTCCCATAAGTTTACATTTTATTTGTCTTCAGAATGGACTTTTATCCAATCTGAGAGTTTTTAAACTCTCAAACCTGGGTAATGTGAGAAGTTATAGTTGCAGATTCAAATTGTATGCATTTCCTATCTTCATCTCAACACCCACAATGGAAACGCAGTTGAAAGCTGTGTTCTGTCTGTGAGGCTCTCCTCTCCCCTCTTCTCTCTAACCCTACTGTCTTTCTGACAGTGCTTTCCCCTCGCCTTAACAGTTTGCAGGGCTTGTTGAGTTTACTTCAGAGAATTATTAAACACAAGGAGAAGTGTAAAAATCAAATTGAAGTGGCTCTGAAGCCAGGCCATGCTGTATCAAGGTGTGATAGCAGAGCTAAATCGAATAGCAACCGATAAGTTGTGAATTGTGAGATAGCATCAACAATGAAGAATAGTGTAAAAACAGAAGACTCGATAGAAACAACGTAAAGAACTTTGCAATGTTCGTCAACAGGGCTGATTCTGAGGCAGCTTTGAGGCTGGCTATGTTTTACAAGCTCCAAAGCAGATGCTGAGATGCAACAGTCGGCTTAATGTGTAGAGAAAGCGATCATTATGGAGTGAATCAGTTTCCTAAACTGTGATTCAGTGAATGCCGAGCATTTTATTAAATACAAAATTAAATTTAGGTTCATGGCTGCTGTTGCTGCACTCAATGTAACTGACATTTTCAAATCATCATTTTTAAGTTCCTTACCTCAGATATTTTATTAGAAAAAAATAGCCTGAGAGGGAAAGTTTAGAGCCAATCACCTGGGGGTTTTTTTGCATTTTTTCATAATTATTTCAGTCTCTACCCATTTATTCCTTATGTTGGTATCACAGAGAGAGCACAGCAAGAATAGAGCACTGTGTCACAGTGAAGATAAGGCAGAAGTAGAAAGGTGTTTTTGAATGATGATTATCTTTTGCAGTGATTTGAATAAGAATGGTTCTCTTAGGCTCATAAATTTGAATGTTTGGTCAGCAGTGGGTGGTGTTGTTTGAAAGGATTAGGAGGTCTGACTTTATTGGAGCAGATGTAGCCTTCTTGGATGAGGTGTGTCACTGGGGATGGACTTTGAGGTTTCAGAAGCCCAAACAGGCCCAGTGGCTTTCTTTCTTCCTGCTGTCAACTAATCAAAATGTACAACTCTCAGATACTTCCCCAGCACCATGACTGTATGCTGCCATGCTCCCTGCCAGGATGTCAATGGACTAAAACTATAAGGAAGCTCCAATTAAATGCATTCCTTTATAAGAATCGCTGTGGTCATGTTGTCTCATTACTGCAATAGAACACTAAGCCTTTTTTTTATTAAATGCAGCAAGTTATTAACATTAAAAAAATATCTTCTCGTGATCCATGGTTCAGAAAGCTAGAGAAATTGTCCAGAGAAAGGCATATTGGTTGTCTGTTCTTTAGGGATTGTCTCCAAGAAAGGTGAGCAGCAGTTGTATATGAATATGTGAGCAGGAAGACAAATGTAATGATGACCAGAGAATAGCCACAGTCTCTGTGGTGATTTGAAAGAAAATGGCCCCCATAAGGAGTGACACTATTAGGAGGTGTGGCCTTATTGGAATAAGCATGTTCTTGTTGGAGAAAGTGTGCCACTGTGGGGCTGGGCTTTGAGGTCTCCTGTGTTTAAGCAATGCCCAGTGTAACACAATTGCTTCTTCTGCTTCCAGACCAAAATGTAGAGCTTTCACCTCCTTCCCAGCACCATGTGTGCCTTCATACTGCCATCATTCCCACCACGATGATAATGGGCTAAACCTCTGAAAATGGAAGCTAGCCCCAAGTAAATATTTTCCATTAGAAGAGTTTCCGTGGTCATGGTGTCTCTTCACAGCAATAGAAACCCTAGCTAAGACAGTCCTTGATAGTGAGATGTCATGCTTGTCACCTTGGGGATATCTTGCCGTGCTGATCGTTGTTATGGTTCTTTGTCAACTTAGCAGGATCTAGGTCACCTAGGAGACAAATATGTAGGCATGTCTGTGAGGGAGTTTCTAGACTTGGTTAATTGAGGTGGGGAGATATATCCTAAATATGGGTGGAACCTTCCTATGGGCTGGGATCCCAGACTGAGGAAAATGACAAAGGCATTCATTGCTTTCTTCTTCCTGACAGTGGATACTGTATGACCAGCTTTCTCAAGTTACTGCTCCCATGCCTTCCTTGCCACAGTGCACTACATCCTCAGAATTGTGAGCCAAGACACACCCTTTCTTTCTTGAGTTGCTTCTCAATTATTTTGTCACAAAAAAAAAAAATGCAACACATGGGGTAAGTAGAATTCTGTCTTTTTTTCAGCCCTGAATAAATTAGACAGCATCCCACTGCAAAGTTGTACCACTTAGAGGGAAAGCCCAAGGTTTCACCTCTTGATAGGAAAAGATAATAGCAAGTTTTTAAAAAAGAAGACCCTGAAACATGAGTATGTCATGGATGTAGAGATGTCTACAGAGACCTGGGGGGGGGAGTAATATGCCTACTTGGAGACTCCACAACTGGGTGATTTCTCTTTCCAGAGTCTTCAGTGATGACCTCAGCCACAGCTCAGAGCTGACAGAAATTCCCTAGACATCACATTTCCCCGAATGCAGGCAGACCCGTGTGCACATACCTGACTAGCCTATAAGTCTTAAACATCCTAGGACAAATATAAAAAAGGATAGGGCATGAATGACACTGTTCTTACTGACTTTTTAAGATCTTTATATGGCATGTTCCTGACAGGTTCGCTTTACCCATGGTACCATGACTAAAGCATCAAGGCTTCATGTCTCGACTCTATCCTGAAATATCTACAGGCCTTCTAGTTGGTTAAAGTTGGAGTCCTTACCATTTCAAGGCCATCTTGTCTTCTGACTGTAATAGCCCTCCTGTGCTCCAGGAGGTAGGGGATGAGTTAGAACTTAGGACACCTTGCACTAGAGGGTATAGTAAGCAGAGGTGAAATAACTATAGTGGCTGGTCTAGATGATTATAGAAGAAATCTGTGCCCAGCTATGTCCTCTGTTCCATATAGTACTCTGCTAATTTGCATGATGCCAGGTCAAATGAACCCATATACTGGGGAGAGGGGATACATAAAAATGATAAAGATAAACTCAATGTATGTTTGCTAACTTTAGACCAAGATTATAACCCCATTTAAGATTAGGAAATAGGTTAGTCAGACTTCAATCACTGTAAAAAAAAATACATAGCATAAACAACTTAAAGGGAGATTATTTTGTAGCAATTTTATTCCATGGTCACTTGTCTTTCTGTTTCTAGCTCTACAGTGAGTCAGAAGATCATAAGTTTATGAAAGAGGCTCTGACACCACAAGATGGACAGAGAAAGAGATAAAGGCACAAAAAGCACCTAAGCTGAATGTCCTGTCTTGGATTCCTACTGCCAGGTGGAGCCTGGTGGTTAGATAACCTTAGGGTAGAGCCTGGCCACTCACAAGTCTTGAGGGGCTTACAAGTGGGACATATGGTTGCACAGAAGAGTATGGTGATGGAAAAATAGAGAACTCTGATTAGGCACTGGAACACTGTGATGAGACAGGGGCCCACTTTGAGAGGACAGTACATTGTGATGCGGACTGTAACTTGAGACAGATGAGCCAAATAAACCTTTATTCCACAAGCTGCTTTTTGGTCTTTGTTTTGTCACAACATGAGGAAGTAGACGTAGACCCTCTACCATATCTGGCCACCACAAGCATCAGCGAACCTCTCAGTAGGACAACATTCTGGAGGCACTGGGAGAGAATTCATTTTGTGCCTTTTTTAGCTTTAGGGTAACTTTAGGCATTCCTTAACTTTGTCTACATCATTCCATTTTTTTCCCTCTGTCTTAACATTGCCTTTTCCTCTGGTGTCTGCCTTATATCTTTTTTATATGCATACATCTACAGAGATACTTTTGTCCAAACAAGACAGCATTTACACAATTCAGGTATATTTAGTTTGGGTTCTATAGGGAAATAGAATCAGCATAATGGAAGAGAAAATAAAGGAAGTGAGGGAAGGTAAGGGAGCTGGATGGGGGTTGAAATTAATGATTTCAAAGAATTGACTTATACAGGTAGAGGTTTAGATAGTCTAAAACATGATATAGGAGACCATTGGGCTAGCAACACTGAAAGATTTGCAGGTCAAGTGCAAAGTCTACATTCTAGCAGATTCCTTCTTGCTCAGAGGAGCCCAGCTCTTTTTTATATTAACCCTTTAACAGGATGAGATGGTGCACAAGTAATATAGTAACAAGTACTTTGCTATACTCAAAACCTACATGTTTAAGTATATAGAATAATGTTTCACCAAATATCTGTCACTCTATGGCCAAGGCAAATTTGACACACCAAATTAACCATGACACAAGGATTAAATTTTAATGTATTTGGGGAGGCTTTAGCAGCCTGCCACAGCAAGTAATAAATTCTAGGCACTCTGCTGCCCTTTTACATATATTAAATCATTTAATATTCCCAGTGTCTTTGAGAGTAGGAAGTACTGTTATTCTCTCTGTGTGACAAAGGAGGAAGGTAAAACAAAGATGAGACATGTGACTAAAGTCACACAGCTGATAGTGACAGAACTAGGGGTTAGAAGAGCTTTCATCCAATTAAACCCCTAGTAAGATTTCTATTTCTGATACATCTCCATCTTCACTGTCTCAGAAGAGTCAGCATTGGGTACCAATGACTAAATAATGATACCTATTATAAAGGGAGGGTAGTTTCTGTACTGATTTCTCCTTCCCCTCTTCTCTCTTTTCTTCCTGTCTGATTGCTTTAAACTGTGTTATGAATTTTAAATACATACCTCAGCTTGTGTCCTCTGTCTTCTTTTGGCATTTGGCATTTCCTTGGATCCTGTCTCATGCCAGCTCCTATTTTCAGGTCTAGTTCCCATGCTGTATCTCAGTACTCACAGCTTCCGGAGAACCTACCTGCTCTGCCATTATCTTCCCTGAGCAGATGCTAGAAATTGGCTCCGAGTGCTTAAGAGGAAGTTTGTCCTCTGGCTCATGTCCAGGGGTTACAGAGAGGAATGTGTGAGATATTTTAATACATACTGATTGTGGGAGAAGATAGCATGAGTATTAAGGCAAATGCCATCATCCAAGCCTTTCCTTATCTCAAAAGCTGGATATGGCCATGAAATCTAGCACAGCATAATGATGATCCAGATGTACACAAAGGTGCATGGAAGGATTTAGTGCCTTTGTGTTTGGTTCACTCCAGGACTCTCGGCACAGCAGAAAAGGGTCTCCATCTTCTAAAAATGACATATTGTGAAACCAGAGATTTTATGTCTGTCTTTCTTTCCTTAAGCAATTCACATTGACAGTTTTGTTTATTTAGGCTCAAATTTGAATAGCTAAATATTTTCTGTGTGTTTCCAGTAATCACTGAAATTTAATAAGAATCATTTTTGTTTTTATTTGAAGAGGAAAGTTCTTTCAATACAGTCATACTTGAGACCTGATTCAAGTCTCCATCACCACTGTGAAACAGACAGGAATGGATCGGTGAATCCTCTATAGATAAAGCAGCTCAAGGACACATAAACCCCAACATATCACATATGTGGTAAATTGGAACTTTCCCATTAAATGTTTAGGTGTCCCCTTATGATATGAGGAGAGAGAGAGGGTATCATGTTAAGAAGAGCACACATAATCCCTCTTTCTTCTAGCCAGTATCAACAACTGCCTCCCCACTTTATAAAAGTAAAAATGTTCTTGCTGTCATAAATAATTTTACATCTGGATAGGTCTTAAATGTTGCTTGAATAACGTAAGTGTATGGAAAATAACTAATTAGCAGTCTCTTAAGATGTAATTATTATATGTCTAGTGGAGAAAACTTGAGTTAAGTAGTGAAGTTGTTTTGTTTCCTTACTTTATTTAGCTGCCCTGGTTACAGATATTAAACTGATTGGTAAAATTGCTTCATCCTGGCATGATTTCGAGACTATTTTGAAGTCATAGATGCACATGGGTCTAAAATACAGCTAATTTACCTGGAAAAGCATGAATGCATACGAAGGTGTTTTAGGGGTTCGGCAGTTAACAGTGTGTACTGCTCTTACAGAGGACCCGAAGTTCAGTTCATGTTGGGCAGCTCATAACCGTCTGTGGCACCAACTCCAGGGGACCCAGCACCCTCTCCTGGAGTATGGGGGAACCTGCCCTCACATGCTTAGGTTCACATCGATAAACATATTTACAAAATAAAATACACCCTTAAGATGCTGTCTTATTGAGATTTTGGCTTTGCTAAAACTGTTTAGAACATGGTTTATGGCATGACATACCTCCATAATGATATTCCTGTATGCCTGTATGCATATGCTCTCTGCCCTGTGGTGTCAGAGCACTTAATCATAACACTTGTATGATGTGGGATTCCTCTCTGTATGCTATGAATATGTTTTATTGTCATTGGTTAATAAACAAGCTGTTTTTTGCCAATGGCTTAAGAGAGTAAAGCCAGGCAGAAAATCCAAACAGAGATGTACAAAGAGAGCAGGAGGAGTCAGAGACGAGGCCATGTAGCTGCCGAAGGAGACAGGTGCCTGGGGAACATTATCGGTAAACCACAAGCCTAATGGTAAAATATAAAATAATAGGAATGGGTTAATTTAAGATGTAAGAGTTAGTTCATAAGAAACTTAAGCTACTTGCCAAACACTATTGCAATTATTATAGTTTCTGTGTGATTATTTCAGGTCTGGGTGGCTGGGAAATGAACCAGCAGTCTCCTACTACACCTGCAGCCTTTGGCAAGTTATATAATCTCACTAAGAGTTGTCTTTGTTATCCAGAGAAATGAAATATGTAAGTGCTATGCCATGGACATTTTATAAACAATCAGTGGTAGATAACCTCTGAAAAATGCAATTTCAGCCAATCTAAAGTCAGAACACAATGCATACTGTCTGTCAGGACAATCTCATTTCCCTGAAATGGCTTAGATAAAGAGATAAAATAAAAAGAATATATAAAACAAAACACAGGATGAAAAAATTCCAAGAATCCTTTATACTGATTTTCTCTGCTCCTATAACATACGATCACCAATTTAATGGCTTAAAATAAAGACACCATTTTTGAAGTCAAAAATGAGTTTCACTGTGATATCAACAGGGTGCCCTCCAAACATCTCTTGTAGGGGCTCTGGAGAGACTCCATTTTCTTGCCTATTTTAGATTCTAGAGTGACTCATTCCTCCATCTTCAATATCAACAATGAAGGGTTGCTCAAGCCTTGAACTGTATTATCATTCTCTGGAATCAAATATCCTTCTGCCTCTTCCTTATAAGGACTCTGACATTGTTGAGTTCATCCTCATAACTTATTAACCTCAAGTTCTTATTTAAGTTCCTTTGCAAAGTTAGTTTTGCTGTGTAAGAGAACATGGAGTCTTGGGATTAGAGTGTGGCCCTCTTTGGAGCAGTGACTATTATTAAGATTGCTACACTACCTCACATGAAAAGTGGCAGCTATTGAACTTTATTCATTTCAAGAACTCAACTCAGAACCCATTTCCTCTTAACTTTTGGTGTTATTATAATGAACTTGGTTCCCTGTGTCCTAGTAGCCTACAGCCAATTAGAAATAGACAGTCATAGCCAGCATAGGAAAGGCCTGGAGATTCTGGAATGCCTTCTGCACAGAGTCTATTAGACAGAAGGTGGTTTTATTTCTACCCTTTCCCACAGCTAGATGGAATTTCAAAGAGATCTGTTGATGACAAAAAGAAAGAAAGAAAGAAAGAAAGAAAGAAAGAAAGAAAGAAAGAAAGAAAGAAAGAGAAAGAAAGAGAAAGAAAGAAAAGAAAGGGGTAAAGGGAAGGAAGCAGGGAGGGAGAGGGGGGAGAGAAGGAGAGAGAGAGAAAGAGAGATGGGTGAGAAAAGAAGAGAAGGGAAGAGAAAAGGTAAGATCATAAATTTTAACAAGTGTCTATGCCATTGTTTGGTTGATATAATCCAGTGAGATAAATGCAGGAGAGTCTCATAGGATATTAAAAGAAAAATAATTCTGAGAAGGAAACGGAGATAAACTTCAACATCATAGTTTCCTGAGGACCTGTAGGGGAAAGAGCAAAGTCGTAGACAAGGCCTTAGCATTTGGTGGCACTTCCTTCATCTGGCCTGATTTAAAGAAGTCAGAATGAGACTTATTCCCCAAAGAGGTCAGAATTATCATACAATTGCTCAGACTACATTGTGGGAGCTGAGAAGGGACCTACATCCGGTGCAGAGAAAACCATTCTTCAGTTTGGTGAGGACAAGAAATACCCAGAAGATCCCTTATCCTTGCCAAAGTGAAGAAATACTAACAATACTATTTTAAATGAAGGAAACTATTTTTCTGTTTCATTTTTTATAGCTAAGTGTAGATGCCTCTTTGTGTCTGTAAAGGACTCTGTGGTCTCCAAAAGGGGTTAAGCCTCTTCTATTAAGTTTTATGAAACTTAGGCAGATCTTCCTGTGTACCTTAATTATGCCTGAGTTACTCATGACACCCAAAATAACGTAAATGTTAATTAAATATTTTAGCTGTTCTAGTCCAAATGGACTACGAATAAAAACAAAATCTACCCATGTCACTAGAAACATTTTTAAAAATGTATTTTCCCAGGAGAGTTGGTCCAGTCCACAGTTTCAGAATCTAAAACCTGGCTTGGCGTCCAAGTGTACTAGGTATTGAAAACAGAAAGAAATTATCAGGGTAAAAACTGGACGCAAAGGGTGGTCCGACTCTTCAAAACACATAGAAAGACTTTCCAAGTCCAGGTAAGTCTTTCCCTTTCTCATCACAAACTGCTCTGTGTTTCTAGTGGCGTTGCTCTCTTCCCATTCTTTTTCAATTTGTTTTAGATGAGGTTGGAGTATCAGGTCGTCTTTTCTCTGAGTTTGGGGAATAGAAAAACTAAACTTGAATGCAAAATTGCCATCAAGTTCCTTGGAACAGCTTGGTAAAATAAAACAATCGCTTGGTGAGGAAAGGACAAGTCAGCATTTCTCAAGAAAACAAAAGCACAGCCTAGATCATAAATTATAAACCCTTGTGCAAACCCGGCAGCATGGTGATATTTTCTACACCATCCTTTCCCATTGCCCTAAATAACCATGCAGATATTCACCAGCCATTGGCAGGAGAAATGATGGTATCTGGTTGAATTCATGCAGCTGAGGTAATGAAACTGGAGCACCTGGGAGGCATTAGCCCCACTCTTTTAAAATTTGTTTATTTGACTTTCAAGGGACTAGGAGATTTTAAGTCTCAGAAACTGTCCTAACCTGAAAGTAAATCAGCACTGGATGTACAAACCTAACTCTCTGTCTCTGGGCTTGCAGCTTCTGCCTTGAATGTTTAGAGTACACACCCTGAGTAACAATTGCCTACTGCCAAACTAAGTGGGCTAAATAAGATTGCTGGTTTTGAAACCCTACTTTGGAATTTATCTTTTATTGGTCAGGTATGAGGGCTCCTACCTGTAATCCTAACACAGGATGTTGAGGCAGGAGTTAAATTTTCAAAGCCAACCTGAGCTACATAGAGAAGTC